>NW_019396765.1:97478-249642 GCF_000591075.1 Eurytemora carolleeae | reverse complement strand
TTTAACTTTTTCAAACGGCAGTAGTTCAAATGAGATAGCACCGATAAATAGTTATTTTTAGTTAAACAAATCTTTTACTTAATTATATTTTACTTTGAAATCAATTTTAATATAACATGACTCCCATATAATATTTTTATTGATCTTTGGTATCAAACAACTGAACAAATAATGGAAAAAGACATTCTAAACTATTCATCAACTGTCATGTTTCGTGGGACACCCTGTATTAGAAAATCAGAGTTTGTGACAAAGGGTCTATATTTTTTTTAAAAATTTTTTATCATCAATATCTTTTAATGATGTCCTAATTAGTTTAATATGTATTGGTGCGTCATGTAAGATGATAAGGGAGGTAATCTTTTTGAAATAATTATTTTACTATTATTATAAATATAAAAGCATAGGATTATTTTCTCTTTTGTGTTTGCTTTCAATACAAAAAAAAATGCTTGATAATGATATTTTTGAGAAATTAAGACTGTGATGTACAAGGTTACCCACAAAGGATGATACTTCAGAGACTACTGTGCGGAATTTATACTACGTCTGTTTCCTGCAACTTGAAGCTTGTTTTTTTCTTTGACAAATAATCAAAAAAATAAACAGAAATAAGTTAAAATTTGATCGACATTAAAGTCACAACTTTGTGATCTCGTGGCTCCTCTAGTTTTGATTTAGTATAATGAGAAAAGTAAATATAATCTGGTATCTTCAGCACTTATCTGGTATCTGAGCACTATATCTGGTATCTTCAGCACTATATCTGGTATCTGAGCACTATATCTGGTATCTGAGCACTATATCTGGTATTTTCAGCACTATATCTGGTATCTTTAGCACTATATCTGGTATCTTTAGCACTATATCTGGTATCTTCAGCACTATATTTGGTATCTTTAGCACTATATCTGGTATCTTCAGCACTATATCTGGCATCTTTAGCACTATATTTGGTATTTTCAGCACTATATCTGGTATCTTTAGCACTATATCTGGTATCTTTAGCACTATATCTGGTATCTTCAGCACTCTATCTGGTATCTTCAGCACTATATCTGGTAACTTCAGCACTATATCTGGTATCTTTAACACTATATCTGATATCTTCAGCACTATGTCTGGTATCTTCAGCACTATATCTGGTATCTTTAGCACTATATCTGGTATCTTCAGCACTATAACTGGTATCTTCAGCACTTCTCATTCGCTATTCAATAATAGTCGAGTTTTGATCGAAAATATAAAAGATTTGAATCTTAGTTTAGTTCAACGTGAAAGACAGAAGACTTAATTTAAACTTAGAAGCGTCAAATCTTAAGATTTTCAGGTCGTCTTTACAGTATCATCGCTTGTGGGTAATCCTGTATAATTGTATAATAATGATAAAACAATTGGATAAAAATTCCATTCTCTACATTTAAAAGAAGCAATAAAACACAAAGAGCCCAAGCTATGGTTTATAGTACCCCTATATTTACTTCACTAATCAGGGGTGTATTACATTTTAAGGAAGAAAAAGGGGTTTTAACATTTTTATATTGAAAAGAAAAGAATATAATTCAAACAACATTTTTTATTATTATAAACCCAATCCCCCTTTCTCCCCGACCCCCCCCCCCATTTTCTCCGATGATACCCCCTACAATGCGATGAGGGGGGGGAAGGATCTCCCGGAATTTGATGCCGCGTAGAATTGTAATTAGTTATATGGTGGGGGGGGGGAGGGGGTATAAGAGTGGTTTAGCTTAAATATAAGTTCATGGGAGGTCCAGGAGTTGAGTCACTAGCTCTCAAAATTGTTCATATATTTTTGAAATTTCGAACAAAAAAGTTTTTAAAAAGTTATAACTGTGTATATCAAGAAATTGAGTCTATATCACAAACTCATTTTTTCAAGTACCTAAATCTTTGCAATCTGTGTAAACTTTTGATATTTAAAACTCATGGCTATTTGATTTATGCAGAATGTATAGTTAGAAATATCTAGGGTTTAGGACATTGGGTTGCAAAGATATAGGGATTACAAAATCGAAGTTTGTGGCGAAGACCTTTTCAATATGTATATATGTAATTGTACAATTTGCATCCCGTTCTTTACACAGCTCTAGGGATGTTCATTATTCATTATGAATATTATAAACATATAGTTTTTAGTGAAAAAAGCTACTTTAAAAAAAGAGTTATACCAAACAAAGTTTTTGATTGGTTTAGTTTTTATTTAGAAAAAGAAAACCATTTTTTTATTTAATTGATCCATCATTCTTTTTTTATCAAATCAAAACTTTTTTACCATGCCTAACAACCCCCCCCCCCCTGCCTATCGCAGATTACAATGTTGTTCGAAATGAATTCTATGTAGGTTACTATAGGCTTCAAGGACGCTTTGCGATCATCTATGTTTATAACTTTTAATTGATGCTCTTAATCTACTTTTTTTCGTGGATTTTTTAAATCAAAATTTAAATTTTTTTCAATTCTATTAACATCTATGAACCTTGAGCCTAGGGGGGGGGGATGTCATAATTTTGTCCCCAATGAACCGGAATTGACGGTGATAATAAATACAATAAAAACATTTGGACCCAATCGATTCAGCCGTTTTGACGTTTATTGGATACAAACCGACAGAGAAACAGACAAGCAAGTATCTGTATAGATAATAAATGTGAATCTTACATAATTATGCAATGACATATTAATATTCCGTAAACCCTCTGTATTCTACAGTAAATGTGAGGTTAAAATTTCAAGGAATTACGACAATTTTTAGCATTTAAGTTTAGCATGAGATTTGTATAAATATCCAGGCTTAATACTTAAAATCACAGTTTAGTACTAACACATGTACTGATCACATCTCTTTTCACAATCAAGCCTAGTCACATCATATCACAACCATGAACATTAAGGTAAACATTTAAACATATTTAATATTTATCAAAAAAAATTATTTCTAAAAGTTTATTCTCCCAAAAAAATTTTATGTGCACGTCTGCATATAAGTAACACATGTTATTAACTTATATCACAAAATGATAAAAATATCTTCCAAAGTTACTTCAAACAGTGTGACTTATAAAACTGTGGAAGTAGAAGCAATCTTATACTGACAACCAGAAAAATCTGAAATAGGAAGACGACTTTTAGAATCAATTTACAACTTTAAAAGTCCAATGAGTAGGAGACACAGCAATTGTGCAGAGTAAACAGACCCATTTCACTAAATTAGTAATTTAATAAGTGTCTGGTAAAAATATTTGCTTCGTAAAAACATCAAATGCACTTAAGTATTGCTAGAATGTAGTCTTCCTATTCCATTGTTTTCTGGTTATCACTGTAGATGTATTTGATGTCGTTATAACGTTACCAGTACCTTGATAATCAACAATTAACAATTGTTATGCAGAAGATAAGTTTAACATTCGTCTTTTCTATTTTCCACAATTATGTGGGTCCCACTGCATCATCCAAATAAGAACTTGTTCCTATCCTTTAATTATTGAGTCCAGCATGTTTATAATCTTTTATAAAAAGATTTTAAAATTCAAAATAAAGTGATTATCAACGCACAATTTTTGTTGTGTTATTTTAAATGAGTGATATAATCATTTCTATCAAATCATGTGAAAATTACCAAGTCGAGTTTTTTCCCACATTTTTATATATTTTTAATTTTACACTGTCTTGCAATGGGTCGTTTTTGATATTTCGGAATCATATTTTTAATACTTAACTGTAATAAGTTCCTGAAGAGCTTCAGAATAACAACATAACTGTATTTAAAAAAAATATGTTCAGAGGTGGGAATTCTTATATATTGTTGATATCGAGTCGATCTTTTGTAAATCTGTTAAATAATTTTAGTTAAAATCCATATTCCGCATGGTAATCCTACCCAGTCAGGGATTGAATTGAAGGGAGCTTTGATCAGGGGAGGAATAACTAAAATGAAGAGATAAAGCATTGATCCTCATATTAAAAGTGCTGACAGTGGATCGTGATCATGAGCGATCAGGATTGAATCGGTATTCCCAACTTAGAACTGATTTTCTTGTTCAGATTTGTACCGACTTCATTTAATTTTCCATACATTTCCCATTCTTTGTTTTTCAAAACTTGAACTGTTTGTACATTTTTGGCTAACTTCATTCAGTTATATACCCCCCCCCCCTCCCCAGGAAAAAAATGAGATTTTCTAATTTCAATATAGACAGGGAAGATCAAGCTTCTTCTAACAATTATTCACAAAAAAATATATTCATCCTTTTTAAATATTTTTTTTAATAAACTTTATCTTTAATCTTATAATTTCCAATAAGATGAATATTATTGGATCTCTGACCGTTTTATTTTTATTAACTATTCGTGGAAATTTTATTTGACGCGGTATAAAAGGGACAGTTTAGAATTATGTTAAAATCCACCAATATAACACGGAAATCAAGATATCTATGGCAACAATGCATCAATTTTAAACACATCACTATTCGAAATACAACCACTGGTTGTCGTAGCAACAGACAGACGAGAGCACAATTGTAACTGTGTTAATAGAGAAGCTTTTCTATAGACACGTTCTTTTGGCTTCGGTTTTACCGTAATTATATTTTTTTGTAGCCTTAGACATGTTCATATTAAAACTACAACGCGTGTGTTTCTAGGATTAAAAGGATTAAAAGGATTGAATATATTTCCACTCCAAAATGTCCCTTGAATCTGCAGGATGATAAAATAATTTGCAAACTATAGTCTTACTTACAATTAAAATGTATATTTGCAGCTCAACGGGCCCTTATTGGTTGAAAAATGTATCTAATCTGTTATTTTTGGTGAGAAAACAACAAATCCAGCCAATAAGAAGAGACTAAACTATGCACACATTTTTTTCAAAAATAGACTTTTTACCTTAAGAATCTGAATATTTTGGTATCGTATATACATGCAACAAATCAAGCAAATAAGAAGAAACCAATTAAACTATGCACACATATTTTTTAAAAATAGACTTTTTTACCTAAAGAATCTGAATATTTTGGTATCGTATATGCATGCATCAAATCGGCGAACAATCACTTTTATATATAAAGTTTTAACGTCATATTAAAACAATAATGATTTATTTAAAGAATAAGGAATATGGATGTCTCTATTGTTGGTTACACCAATTAATTTTATTTTATCAGAAAACCTATAATTAGAAAATTTAGGGGACCATTATAAACCTTAAACTAATCAAAGAAGACTGGCTTATCCTCAATTATCTACAGACTAGGCTTTCAGCGTCTATTTCAATAGTGAACATTTTGTCTTTGTATACATTATGAAACAATAACAAAACAAAGTTCGCGGATTTTATCAAAAATTTCGTGGATTCTGAAAATTTAAGGCTAATTTGTTGAAATTTTGATCATCCATAAACCTTCACTGAGGTCACACACAATAATTCTAACTTTTTAAGTCGCAGAATATAGAATATTTACATTAAAAAAAATGTAGGAAAACCTTTTTAACAATGGTAAAAACTGTGATGGATTAATTCTTTTTAAATCGCTTAGCTTAATGAATCAATTACTTTTTGAGTCAAGATTGAGAACAATTCAAAAAAAAATTTTAAAAAAAAACAGTTTTCAACCAGTATATATTTCTTCATAGCATCGATAAATCAAGAAAATGAAAAAAAAAAATATTACAATTTTAATATTTTTTAACTTTTTATCAATCATTATTAAGTGGATTCAAACTTAAATATTTTTTATGACTTGAAAAAAATCTGTGATATTAAAATTATTTTGAAAAAAGCAAAGGAAAAATATTTTCAATTAAATAAACAAGATTTTAATATTCATTTCCGATTTTAGGAAACCCCTTGAACGCCCCGATCGTTAAAAACAATAAAAATACTCCTATGTACTATGTTTTATTAAAAATTTTATAGAAAATTCCCCAGCCATTTTTTTCCTTTTTGCAAAATCTTTTATATTTTAGGTTTTATCTCTGATAGCTTTCTGTTGCCTGCATGCTTGCTTGGCCTCTCCCGCTCGCATAAGAAGAGCAGCACTCCCTTTAGCTTTACCCAATCCCGTTGCAGGGGCTGAGCCTGGGGGTTATGACCATGGGCATGGTGGCTATGGGCATGAAAAGCATGATTATCATCATGAGGAATATCATCATTACCATCCTCCTACTGAGAACCATCATCACTCTGAAAGTCATGCTTATCATAACAACGAGATCCACAACCATCATCACTACAAGCATCAGAACAATTATCATCATACGCATCATGATCATCATCACACCGATCATTATGATCATCATCACAAACACGTTCACGATCAGTATCATCATCATCATGTAGATCATCATAGCCAAGCTCATCATCAGACCCATGATCACTCACATAGCGAGGGACATTCGCATTCACATGAGAAGTATCATCATGAGCATCATGATGACTATAATCATTAAGAAGTTTCGACATGGAAGTTCAGAATTTAGCAAAGGAACAGAGTCTTGAATTTGGATTGGTGACCTTTGTGTATAAAACAAAACTGGAACTTTTCGTTGAGGAACATTTTTAAAACAGTTTATGGATAAAGAGAATAAGTTGAACTACTTGCTAATAGTTAAAGCTTCATAGGTTCAGCAAAAGTAGATCAAATCTCTCTGTTCATAAGTTCTCGTCTCCTATTTATCTCATCTCTATTCTTAAAAATAACACGTTTTGATTTTTCCAAATAAACATAATTATAAGTGTTGTTAGATGCTGATTTATCGAGAGCTGGAAGAAATCATGAATATGTGTATAATTTGAATAGTAATATGATCGAAATGGAAGACGTGAATGGTTCTTCTTGTTACCAGAGAGAAAATCTTAAAATTGTATTCTCAATTTATTTCAGAAGATGAATTTTTTTATTTGTAATTAATTTTTCAGAGATACTGCGAGGCCCATAAACTGTGAAATAGGAACATAACATTAATGCAATGTTATGCTTAGTTAAGCTATTATAAAGAAAATGGGTTTAACCACTAGCTTGAAAATCATCTAATTAGGTAAAATCGGTCTGTGTATATTTTACCTTTTTTTAATATCAATTTTGTCAACTAGTGTTGGATGGGTATTTTTAATCTGAACATTTTGAGATAAAAAATTCTATTAATTTAAAATTACCATGAGAAAAAAAAACTTAAAGGGCGGAAAAAAAATCAAAAATACTTCTTGTAAAATATATGTTGAAATGGTTTTATAAAGAGGTTTCCTCTGAACACTGCCCGTTTGTTTTCGTTTCATCATCTTGGAAATTGTTTGATCTAGGGTCAAAATTAATTTTTTACATATCCCCAATTAGATTCTAGTACAATAGAAATGTGTACACTCTTAGTTGTATTTTTACGTAACAAGTGTCAACTCAGTTTTTGTGTCCGACATGATCATTAATAACAGTGATAATTTTAGAATAAAGTGCTTATCTTATAGCAAAATAAGTGCAATTTTGCGTTTTCTTTATTTTCTGTTTTTGCACTTTTTTATTTAATCTTGGAAACATGTCAACTAATGTGAGAAAATTTCGTTTTCCTTGTTATATTTGACACTTGTGACGTCGTGTATAGTTTGTCCGTTTTTCTGTTGACACTTTTTGTACTTGCTATAATCTATTTACATATCCCAGCTGTTCAATTTCTTTTCGGACTTTGACGATTTCGATGTTTCTGAAATCAGTGTTTCCACACGGATCTTTTTATAAATGCTTATTTTGACTTATTTTCAAGAAATTGCTTTCATGTGAGCATTTTTAACTTTAAAACTCGGCTCACCTTAATTTTTGGTTGTATGTCATTGTCCAAGCCCATTCCTGTTCCGAGTGTATGAAATAATTTTTTGTGACCTTCCATTTTAGAGTGTCGTGTCATATTCACAACAGCACCTTTAAACCTTTAAATGTTCAAGGATTTTATATTTTTAGAATATACTTTCTATACTATGTAGAAATCGTCCACTCCTGTATGCCGAGTCCATAACCGCCTGATTCAATCAGGGTTCAGCCACGTGTTTGTTGTCTATTCTAAACCAATAGAAATTGTATGGCTGTAACATTTATCTTTCTATCTATTTCATTATCCAATCAGAGTTATAAATCCTTCAATCGGCGCTATAACAGTCAATGGAAATATTTACTTCTACTGAAACTATCGTGGCATCGAACAAAACATAGTTTTGCCGTGCGCTTTCTACATAATTTATTTAAAGTTACTTTCAGTGAGCTCACAACATTCGTCAGCATACAGTCTTCAGCTTTTCGGTAGGGAATTGATTATTTGTCACAAACTCAAAATTTCTAAAACCTATATCTCTGCAGCATGATGGTGTAAACCTTTGATATTTCAAACTAAGATTGTTTGATCTATAACATAATTCATAGTTTGAAAAATCTAAGGTGTAAAATATATAGGAATGAGAAATTCAGAGTTTGTGGAAAAGACTCAATTCCTTTGAACAACAGTTTAGAGATAAACACGGACTACTCTATGGTCAATTATCCGACCAAGATTTGAAGGAATTAAGTGCATGCACTTCTGGCCTAAAAAGATTGATTTTCACTTGAAATTATATTTTCATTTTTGGTAAAAAGATTGTAAGAAGCTCGTAGTAAAAATGTATAAATAAGATTCTTTAAAAAATTAACACGTGACAAATGTTTCTTTACGACGAACTTCATTTCTTTGCTGAAACTTGAAATAGTTAAATAATTTGACAATATTTATGTTGTTGTATTTTCTCTTGTAGTATTTATAGGTCTCGGGTGAATCAAACCAATAGTTGTATCTTAAGTACAATACAAAAATAAAAATAAATTCTAAAAATATTTTCTCTAAATTCTAAAAAATATACACTATTGCTGAAACAAAACGAGGCGTTGGTGATCAGTTTCTAAGGCTTGGACTTGGACACAAAGTTGCAAATATACAGATAAACAGATTCATTTCAAACCTACAAAATACAGTTTTAGTAAAATAAAATATTGGTATAAAGTTGTTTTTAATGTTTGATTGAGTAACTTACTAGTTGTGTGTGTCTGGGTAATTAAGGATTGATCAGGGATCAGAGGATTTGATGGATCAGTCTAAAAACATTTGGATATTACATCTGAAATTAAAAACTTGGTTATTTAAGTAGAATTGTTTGGATTGCATAATTATTAAAGAGAGTGTTCGCGAAAAATGAAAGGGGGTATAGGCTTACGGCGAAATATAAGCGCTAATGATCGCTACTAATCTTACTTCTATCTGTTGCGTCTACGATCCCAGTCGTACGTTGCAACTTTCTCAATTTGTATTAATTATTCGGTATTAATCGTTTTTAACAATTTTCTCCTTATAGACGCAACAGATAGAAGTAAGATTAGTAGCGATCAAAAGCGCTTTTTTATCGCATTAAGCCTATACCCCTCTCATTTTTCGCGAACACTCCATTTAACCGGTTTAGGATTTGAGTATTCACTGGTTAAAACGTGTTACTATATAACTCAATGTTTTCCTTTGTCGGAGACGGAGGTTCAAGGCCAGAATATTTCTCTGGTTTTAGACTGACCCAAAATAGGGGAGAAAGGGTAGGAAAGACGACCTTATACTGTATAGGGTAGGAGTCTGATTTATGTGCAAATACTATTTGATTATTAATTTCGAAAATTGAATATTTTCAATTGTGGTTTCTCTGCCATTGCGCATTCTACCACAGGAAAACGAATAGGAAATATCAGAATTAAACACCATGGAACATTTAACCTAGAAAAACGACAAACATCTTTCACATTACTGATCAGATAAAGGTTTTAAGGGTGCCATTGTAAATAAGGCATGGTTGCATGGAGGGTAACATAAGAAATTACGCTTACAGTCCCTTTTACAGTTCTTTAAGTAGAAGGGAAAATATTTTGTAAAATTAAAATATCATTGTTTTATTAGATGAAATGGAATAACTTTATTATTATATTATAAAGATTTATTCACACACAAAGATATAAATACATATATAAATGGTGTAGTTTAAATTTGTTTAAATAAATTTTTGAAAATACAGGTTTCCAAAAGAAAAGAGAAAAATATGCAAAATTATGCACAAATAGACAACATTGATTATTACTCATTACATAACATATTAATAATTTCAGTTATTACGTAATCATCGAATCCTTCAACATATAAATTATTCATTCTTGTATTTAAAAGTTCTCGTAAAACCGGAACTTTCCATGCATGTTCCAATGGGACATCAAAATATTTCAATTGTTTCTTAACTAACATTTTACTAAGATCCGAAGGATTTACAGAACAATCATTTGCAATAGAAAATAAATTTCTGCCAAGAACTGTGTTGAGGTCATTTTTACATAAATTAGAAAGAAATCTAATGCAAAGCTTAGAACTCGCTTCAATAGTCTCATAGAAAGACACACATCTGCTAGCTAATATAGTTTTTACATGTAAACATTGTGAAATTCTTTCAATCAAGTACCTATGCGCATCTCTAGGTACATTAAAAAGAATTCTAATAGCAGTATTCCATGCTGTATACAATTTTGAAATACATTGGGAACTCAAGTCCCCAATATAAGATCCATAAAAACTACAACAATAAATATTATACAGTTTCAAAATAACATTTGGAATTACGCGTTTTTGTTTGTATGATATAAGCGTGTTTGTTTGTTTCCAGAAAACACCAAAACGGCTAAACTAAACACATGTTTTAACCTCATGAAAGGTTCAAGGCCGAATTAAAAGTTTTTACCTCCAACAAACTCGGATTTTTAAAATTTTGGAAAAACCACCTATGTGAAAACAAAAATGATTTTTCGAAGAAAAAATGATGGAAGACTAGTCTTTTGTTTGTTTTGGAGATGTATAGCTTTGGTCCCTCCCCCCCCCCCCTCCGCCCAAAAAATAAAGGAGTAAGAAAAAATTCTGACACGGAAAATCAATGAAAACAATCTTTCTCGCAAAAAAATGACGTAAATGATATTTTTAATAAATTTTCCTCAAGAAAATCAATTTATATTCAACATTAAACGTGTGTGAGAGTGTGCAGGAAAAAAAGATTTTTTTTGAATTATGACGTTTTGTAAAATATTTTCCTGGAATAAAATGAGATATAATAAAGATTTTGCACATGCAAATTGTACAAAAATCTGCTGTATCCAAGATTCGCAATGTAATCTCAACTAAAATAAAGTTTAATAAACATGAAAAGAATTAAGTTTGCCGAGATACCTTCATACCCGCTCCGGAAGAAATTTAAAGGGAAGAAACATAAAAATAAAATTCTTTTCAATTGGAAGAATTGAATTCTTCAGTAAAACGTTATTAAAATTTGCAGAAATTTTTAATTAAAATCTCATTATTAAGAATCTAAAGAGGTTATTTAGAACCTTAAGAGGCTACTTAGAATCTTAAGAGGTTATTTAAAACCTAAAGTGGTGTTTTAGAACCTTAAGAGGTTATCTAAAATCTTTAGAGGTTATTTATAACCTGAAGAGGTTATTAAGAACCTAAAGTGGTTATTTAGAAACTTAAGAGGTTACTTAGAACCTAAAGAGTTTATTTAGAACCCAAAGTGGTTATTTAGAACCTTAAGAGGTTACTTAGAACCTATAGAGGTTATTTAGAAACTTAAGAGGTTATTTAGAGCCTAAAGTGGAGTTTTAGAACCTGAAGAGGTTATTTAAAAGTTTAAAAGTTTTATTTAGAACCTTCGCAGGTTATAGAATCTAAAGTGGATATTTAGAATCTGAAAAGGTTATCTAAAATCTAAAGAGATAATTAAGAACCTAAAGAGATTATTTAGAATCTACAGAGATTATTTAGAATCTACAGAGATAATTAAGAACCTAAAGAGATTATTTAGAATTTAAAGAGATAATTAAGAACCTGAAGAGGTTATTTAAAATCTAAAGAGATAATTAAGAACCTAAAGAGATCATTAAGAATCTAAAGAGATAATTAAGAATCAAAAGAGATAATTAAGATCCTAAAAAGATAATTAAGAATCTAAAGAGATAATCAAGAGCCTAAAGAGATAATTAAGAACCTAAAGAAGTTATTAAAACCCTAATTAGTTTACTTAAAACTTTAAAAGGTTATTTGGACCTGAAATAGGTTAGTAAAAACCTATTTGGACAAAAAGGTGTAAAAAAAATAAACTAGAGAAATAAATTTTCGAACAATTTTGGAAGTAAACCTTTTTATTCGATAAATGATATAGCTTAGATAAACAAAGGTTATAATGCAAGGAAAGTTATTTCAGAAGCGTAAGCATCTTTTGTACTGCAGTGTACTGTCTCTGGGCGGTAATATAAACACAAGACGGATGTCGGAAACTGACATGGGATCCATCTTTCACATAAAAAATCAATGAAATATTCTGGTCATAGGAAACTATTATGTGAATTATCAAAACTTTCAAAATTAAATGCTTTTAACCTTCTCGAATACAAAACGAACACTCATGCATCTATTCTTGTTTACAAGAGAGAGAACTGGTTTCAATATGTACGCAGAGTATACGCAACTGCAATTAACTTTCCTTGCATTATAACCTTTAGATAAAGTAACTTTCGGAAGAACTTATTTGATTCCCATTTACCCCCTTGGCCCTGACCAAAACTTTACTCATGAAAAGGAAAACTGAAGACGTAGATCAATACGTAGGTGTCATAATCTACGATACTCCGTCGTTCCCCCCTCCCCCCCCCCTATCGCAGAGTGCCTCTGGTTTTCAGCGGAGTATATATAACGGAGAATATGCTAAGTATTTGTCAGTAAGGTAAACACCAAGACGGGGCTTTACCTTACTAAACAACATACATACAAAACTTGTCATTTAAAAATTAAAACTCAAAAGGAAATAAATATAAATATGAAATTGAGTCTTTGTCACAAACTCTGATTTTCTAATCCCTATATCTTTCCTAACCAAGGTAGTAGACCTTGGATATTTTAAACTATGAATTCTGCTATAAAAAAAACTAAGTTAGGAATATCAAAGGTTTAAACTACCTTTATAAAAAATAAAAATACAAAAAAATATGTATGAAAAGTTATAGAAAAATTTAGTCAAAACAAGTGCTTAGAAAGTAAAAAAAAAAAAAAAAAATGGTTTTAAAAAGAGAAATTACTAAGAATTGCAAACAAAGAAGTTAGCATTCTTGTTCTTGTTCTTGTTCCTCTTGTTCTGGTTCTTGTTCTTCTTGTTTTTATTGTTCTTGTTCTTGTTTTTTTCTTCTTGTTCTTATTCTTCTTGTTCTTGTTCTTGTTCTTGTTATTTTTCTTGTTCTTGTTCTTGTTCTTGTTCTTGTTCTTGTTCTTGTTCTTATTCTTCTTGTTCTTGTTCTTGTTCTTATTCTTCTTGTTCTTGTTCTTCTTGTTCTTGTTCTCCTTCTTCTTGTAATTATTATCATTTTTTATTGTTATTGTTATCATTGTTATTAATATTATTATTATTATTATTATTAATGTAGATAAAGACAATGATTACCGCCCTACTCCTGCTCGGCCTGATAATGTGTTCATCCATCCAACAAACTCAGGCCAGGAGTTTCCCAGGCACGAGGTTTTTTACAAGTAAAGGAACTGACCACTTGCCTCAAACGCTAATTTTTTGGTCCCAACATTTTTGCAACCTGATGGCGTAAACCCTTTGATATTTCTAGCTTGAAATATTAAATGTCTACAAGATCAGGGTTCAAAGTTTTGTAGTAAGTGTGCATTTCCTTTAACATCAAGTTAGAAATCTAAAAAAATTTAATTTACATTTTTTAATTTTTAATTTTTTAGTTACTCTGATAAAAGACCCTGCGTTCCTACAGTGTATGAACCAAAGTGCAGGTATGATGAGGGTTTTAAAAAATTCGATTCTTACAAAAAATCTAATTTTTTTTAGCTTGTTCTATATATGATATATATGTTTATATATATATACAGATGTACAATATAAAAATATGAGCGAAGAGCTGTAGTATATGTATAGATATAGACAATGTTTATTCTCTATCTTGAAAAACAATGATATCTCCAGGTTTTTGCTCAGATAAAAATTTAATGGGGTCCGTTGTGAATTGTGCATGGAACACCATAAAAAGGGGATCGCTTAAAATAAGTCAACAAACCCTTTAAATATTTCTATTTGAAGGTATGCGAAAACGAGGAGAATACCTTTCCCTTGTAGAGAAGTGCTATTCCTTCGCAGCCAGACCAAGGTAAAAATTAGATCATTTATTTATTAATTTTTTTCATTTATTCATTCATTTATTTATCTATTTCTTTTTCAGTTATTTAGTCTTCATTTCATCTATTTATTCAACCTTTCATTTATTTATTCATTCTTTTATATACTTTTACTTTCATTTCTTCATTTATTCCTTCATTTGTTTATTTATTCATTCATTTATT
Organism: Eurytemora carolleeae; assembly: GCF_000591075.1. Taxonomy (NCBI): domain Eukaryota; kingdom Metazoa; phylum Arthropoda; class Copepoda; order Calanoida; family Temoridae; genus Eurytemora; species Eurytemora carolleeae. The sequence continues at coordinate 235,191 of NW_019396765.1, read as the reverse complement.
TTTTATTAATTTATTCATTCTTTTCTTCATTTGTTTATTCGTTCATTTGTTTATTTATTCATCCTTCCCTATAACGTTTATATTCATTTATTTCTTTTTTCTATTTTTTTCTCAATATCAAAAAATTAACCGAAAATGATTATTTGTTAATTTTTTAAAGATTAATAATTCTTCTTATTTGATCCTATTTTCCTTCTTGAAACTTTTTAATTTACCATATTTTCTCCAATATATATTTTTGTTTGTAGATTTGGAAAAAGAGGCGGGGCTCCGTTGAACCAAGAGGAGGAAATGTTCTAAACTCTCAAAAGACGAATAATAGGTCGAACATGTACAATTTGTATTTTCATTAGTTTAAGCACACTCAGAATTGTTTTATGTATCTATGTACACCTTAGAATTACTGACAAATATACTTTTGATACCCACATGCTTTTTGATAAATCATTAAAAAAAATTTTCTCAAACTAAGTTTTTGCTAAAAAATGTAAAATTTCTAAACACTTTATCTTTGAAACCCGGTGGTGCAAGCTTTTGACTTTTCAAACTTAGATTTTTAAATTAGCCGAGTTGATAGTTTGAAGTGTGAAAAGTCTACTGCATATTGTTGGAAAAATAATGAGTTTAGAAGATCTGAGTTTGTGGCAAAAGCGTAGTTTTCAAGCTGTTGAATAGTTAGATAGCATAAAAGTATCTGGTTTAACTTTTGATTTCTAAAAAAAAATTTTGAATTTCTTTGAAACAATAATTTATTTTTTGAATTTCACTTTATTACAAAATTTTTTAAATAAATGAGTAACTATGTTTTTTTTAAAAGATGTTCTTGATTATCTGATTACGTTCCTACCTATTTTCTTCAAAGATGTTCTTGATTATCTGATTACGTCCCTACCTATTTTTTAAAAGATGTTCTTGATTATCTGATTACGTCCCTACCTATTTTTAAAAGATGTTCTTGATTATCTGATTACGTTCCTACCTATTTTCATTCATAATTACAGATAAGGGAGAAATTCTAGCCTACATAGAGTCTAATTTAATAGTGTCTAAAAAGAAATGAGTTTTTGCTACAAACTCTAACTGTTTCCCCTCTATATATCTTAGTAACCCGATGTAGCAGACCTTAGATATTTCAAACTATAAATTCTGTTAGTCCTAGTAGTCAAAGTTTGAAATATCATCGATTTACACCATCTGGTTGCGAAGATATAGGAATTAGAAAATTAGCTTTTGTGGCAAAGACTCAATTCCTTTGTCAAACGTAAAGAAAAATATTGCTTATATTTTTCCACGCACCTCTGACCCTTTAGTAAAAGTAAATTTAGCCTAAAGTCTGGCCGCGTCAACCTTGTTGCACCGCGGCTAGTCCTATTGAGAGTCTGCTTTATTTTCCCAATGTCAGGGCGATACAGAACAAACTGGGACCGAAAAGGTTGACCCGGCTCGGAAATTCAAATGTACTACGGCTGCCCGTGTTTCTGACATCCTTTATTGAATTTTTCTAAAAACATCTCTATTCCCCTCACCATTAAAATTAGAGGTGTAAAACTTGCAGAAATCAGCAGGTTTAGAATGATTGGCCTTGTTTAGTCTTAAAACCACCCGTCATCAAATAAAAGCATAAATCATATTTAACTTACTTACCAGGGAAATCCTTCTTAATAAATTAAATCAAATATTTATTACACTAGGCTTCCAGGCCGCTTCGCGCACATATTCGATTTTAAACCGACAAATAAAAAAGATTGTTTAACTTCCCAGATTTTAAAGAGACACTTAAAAGGTTTGTAATGGTCCCTTAAAAGGTTTGTAATGGTACCCTTAAAAGGTTTGTAATGGTCCCTTAAAAGGTTTGTAATGGTCCCTTAAAAGGTTTGTAATGGTCCCTTTAAAGGTTTGTAATGGTCCCTTAAAAGCTTTGTGAATGTAGAAATGATCATAATGAAATATTTTTCCAGTAAGAAAAACGACGTTATCCTTCGTATTATTGATCAGAGTAAGGTTTCAAGGGTAGTGTTGTAAAAGTAGAAGTAAAAGAAGGGTCACTTATCAAAACAACAGTCGGATTATATCACGAACTTTTTTTTTCTTTTTTTTAAGGTAACCGTGTTTTTAAAATATAACGGTGGTAACCGATTTTATCTAAATAATGAAGACGACTTTTAATTTAATTTTGATTAATATCAAGTTTTTAAACAGCATGGATACACAAAATCATGGAAACAAAGAGAAGCTGTCAAGTATTGCTTGTAAACTTGAATTCTTAAAAAGCTTGTTAACAATTAAAACTTAAATACGAAAGTCGTCTTTATTATATTGCTATAATCGCCTACCAGTTACCACCATATTAAGTGATGATATTAAATGTTTAATCTTGATATTGAGGAAATTTATAATTTTGTTGAAAATGCAAATATGCAAAGACTATATTTGTAGTTAGAATATTTCCTTAAACATTGTATTTGTAATTTTATGATTTTTCGAACTTATAATCACGTGTCGATCTAATGGGTTAAACTTTGTTCTTGTTTTTCAATGAAACATAAATTCGCACAGGTAAAAACTACACAGAAATAAAAGAGGTGCAGCAAATATAAAATTGGATAAAATGTATACAGTCGTTCTTCTGCTTAACCACAGAGCAAAGAATGCATAGAGTATACTATGTTTGTAACCATAGAATAGAGAATACATAGAGTATACTATGTTTGTAACCACAGAGCAGAGAATACATAAAGTGAAACTTTGTTTGTAACCACAGAGCAGAGAATACATAGAGTGGAATTTACTCTAGAAAAGTATAATACTGCCACAATCGCAATTAACACAGTTTTCCTTAGGTTAAACTTTTGTAAAAAATCGTTCGTATTCAACGAAAAATCGCAAATTTGGCAGAAAAAGTTGGGTAACTGCCTATTAAGCGATTTTTTGTTAAATATAAGCCAATTTTTGTTGGTCATACTCTGCAGGGATAACACACATTAAGGGAGCAACAGTTAATCCTTCAAATTTCTAAAATTGTCCTAGTTAATGATTAAAGGTACTGAAAGCGTAATTTCAAGTGATCCTCCCTGCAAAGGTGACAATACCCGATTCACAAAGATACCCTTAAAAGCTTTGTCTGACAAAGTATGATTCAGATATCAACGTTTTTGCTTCTTTAAACTGTTTATTTTTATTTGCGGTTTCTCTGCAAAATTGACTTTCGCAATGAAGAAATTTACAGAAATAAACACTTTTTGAGTCAGGAAAACACGGTAACTTCCACGTTTTGATCAGATTAAGATTTCAAGGGTACCATTGTAATTCAGGCATTGCCATCTTTGCATAGAAGGTCACTTGAAATTACGCGTATAGTCCATTTAATGGCGAAATATAGAGTTTTAAATAACAGCTGTTTCAAACCAAAAGTATGACCTCAGAAAACTTCAATCTCCTTTTCAGACATAGAAGAACTAACATTTTCATACAGCCATTGTGAGTTAATTATATAATTTATATATTATATATGTAGTGTACATTGTACTTTATATATTATATATGTAGTGTACATTGTACTTTATATATTATATATGTAGTGTACATTGTACTTTATATATTATATATGTAGTGTACATTGTACTTTATATATTATATATGTAGTGTACATTGTACTTTATATATTATATATGTAGTGTACATTGTATCGTAGAAAGTGTTGTATCTTCCAGGAATAAGTTTATTTTAAGGACAAATCAGCACTAATGCAATCAAATATCTGACCCCATATTTTCTAATAAAAAATCAGGGTATATTAGAAGTTCGTATTTGCTTTCTTTTCATCTTATTGTTTCCAGTTTCCAAAAATGAAGATTATAAAATTGTACACTCGCTTTCATTACACGGCGAAAGTATTTATTCTACAAAAGGATGTAAGTTTGCTGTTGACTATTTTTCGGTGGAATTTAATAATCTGATAGGACTTCATGAAGCTTTTACAAACTTGGATCAAGTCTAAACTTCCAAACATAAAAATTATTTTTAAAAAATCTAAAAATATTCTGCAGTGTAAATTTTTTTTGTGGGGAAAAAAATTATTGATAATTACTCAGGCCATTGTTTAAAATTTGCATTCATCTCTTCAGTCATTTTCGTTTTCCATTGTCAGTCCAATAATTGTTCAGATAATTTGTTTTTGTTTTATATATACTTTTGGCATCCAAGATTGTTGAAATACGAAATCTTTAATTTTTAATCTAAATTTTCCAACATCTTTGATGTATATGTAGGTAATCAGATTCACTCTGAATAAAAAAGGAAGAATAATTTCTTTAAAGTTCGTTCGTTAAAAACTTTTCACTTTTTTACAATTATAAATTATGGAGACCCCCCCATGATGAGTCTAAAAGTAGGCCTACCTTAATAAACAGCAATTCTAGGAAGCTTTTAGTACTTATACTATTAGAATTGTATATAGTTAGTATATTATTAAAGGGAGAGACCGGCTAGACATGGAAGTTTAGCTGAGAGTGCAGTATTCTGGAACAAATTTTCTGCATTTTCTTCTGAGTCGCATCTGCTCCACATTTACCCGATAATACATTCTTTACATTTTCTCTTCAATGCCAACTTTCAATGCTAATCCTATAATTATGTTCTTCTTAAAGGGACAGGCCGGCCATGTAAGGTATTTAAACTGAGTATGCAGTGTTGTGGACAAATTCTTTAAGATTCATTTGAGACATATAAAACGTTTCCACAATGTATAATAACTGAGTTTGAATGCTTCGAATATTTTTTTTCTTAATAATAGAATTAAAGTTAACAAGTTAATTGTGATATATTTAGTTGGAACAGGATTTAATCGTTATTTTTTCTCGAGAAACTCTAGGATGGCCATTCTAGGTAATATTGTCAGAGTTGAGTTCGCATAGTCGACGTTAAAAATCATGAATTTGAGTGGGTACGTTTTCAGAATCGGGTTTTTCTAAACTAATTATGATGGTTAGGAACATATTTCTCAAAAGAAAGGAAACGAAATTTTGCAACAAACATTTTTTCCTATATCTTTAACACCTGATGGTTCAAACCTTTAATATTTCGAATGTAGATTATTAGAACAATAGTTTGAAATATCAAAGGTCTGACACATTGGGTGGCAAAGAAATAGGGATTAGAAAATCAGAGTTTGTGGCAAAAACTCAATTATTTTGTCAATAAATCAATGCTAGAATCAATTATTTCGTTTTCATTATTATATTGAATTTCTTATTTTCTATGAACTTAAGATTACTTATTTTCGATGATAATATTAGTTTTTATTTTCTCAACCTATTCCTAAACACCGAATTAGTTTACTGTAGAATTTTTTGTCGTCATTATTGAATAATTAAAAAAAACAATTCTGAAAACGTATCCACCCAAAAGTACGATTTTGAACGTCGACTTTGCGTTTAAATAGATCTTTAAAAAGTTTTGTGTGTCTCAAATGAACCCTAAAGAATTTGCCCACAGCTGCATACTTAGTTTAACTACCTTGCATAGCCGGTCTGTCCCTTTAAGTATTAATTACTAGAGATGTTAAAAACCATTTGTTTAAAACTCTTCTAGCCAAAAGGGGCTGATACATAACACATTTGATGTACCATCCCGTTTTCCCGTTTAAAGTCTCTATGTGTACTGTAGCTTGCTCCAGGTGCTTAAAATTCGGCCCGGTACTTGAAATATACGGTAGATTAGAATATAAAGTAATCTTATTTTATTACGTTCTTAAGCATTTTAATTCAAAGTATGCTGTCAACTGTTTCTTAAAGTTTTAACTTAAATCTCTTTCCACGATGTTTAAGATTTTCTTAACATGACATTTTGAGAGATGCAAAACTTTTATTAGATAAACATCTTAGATTTTAAATAACTTTTTATAACACCGTTATTTTGGTTCACCGTGTTATAAAGTTTTTGGAAAGAATCGAGAATGTTCAAACCTTCTTAGATTTAATTTTGTCCCGAGCTTTGTAAGGGTAATGCACATGGCAGTAACCGCTATAAAAAAGTTCTTTAAAAAAAAGTTTTCGGAAATTAAGTCTTAAATTTGACACTAAAAAAGTCCTGTGGAAAAAGTTCTTGAAAGTAAAGTCTCTGGAAATAAAGGCCTACTATTTTGAGACTTTGTTTTCTAGAACTTTTTTTTCTGGTTCCAGTATGATTTTATAAAAAAGAAGTCCCCGGAAAAAAGTCCTCTTATAGTGGAAAATGCATGGGAACAAACAATGTTCACAGCCATGGTAAAAAGGGGTTTGATATTAAAAACACCCCTGGCTATATTTAATATGCAGATGCATAGAAGAAAAGTCCTTTTTATGAAAGCGTCTCAGACTTGACCTCATTTTCCCAAGACTTAGAACTTTTTTTCTTGTTTTTCTTTTTCTTCAGATTTTTTTTCTTCATAACTTTAATTTCTCTGAGACTTGAATGACAGCCCCCATATTATTTTAGGAAAAAAAAGTCCTAGGAATCTAAAACTCAGGACTTTATTTCCAGTGACATTTTGTCTGAAGACATAAATATCATAAAATAAAAAAATATGTTTATGAGATGATGCATAATACGTTGTGAAAAATGTTGTAAACAATAAAAGTGTACAGTCTGACTATTTTTTTATCCATGTATCTTTGCAACCTGCTGGTGTAAACCTTAGATATTTCAAACTTAGNTTTCATGATATACCAACTTTCTATTAATACAGGGGTCATCACATTTCTCCTTTCATGATATACCAACTTTCTATTAATACAGGGGTCATCACATTTCTCCTTTCATGATATACCAACTTTCTATTAATACAGGGGTCGGCCCATTTCTCCTTTCATGATATATCAACTTTATATTAATACAGGGGTCATCACATTTCTTCTTTCATGATATACCAACTTTCTATTAATACAGGGGGTCATCACATTTCTCCTTTCATGATATACCAACTTTCTATTTAGTTTCAATTTTATAACAAGCTCTTTAATATAGGACATTAATTTGGTTATTCTTTCTATTTAGCTTCAATATTATAAAAAGCTGTTTTATATAGGACATTAATTTGGTTATTCTTTCTATTTAGCTTCAATTTTATAAAAAGCTGTTTTATATAGGACATTGATTTGGTTATTCTTTCTATTTAGCTTCAATTTTATAAAAAGCTGTTTTATATAGGACATTAATTTGGTTATTCTTTCTATTTAGCTTCAATTTTATAAAAAGCTGTTTTATATAGGACATTAATTTGGTTATTCTTTCTATTAGTTTCAATTTTATAAAAAGCTGTTTTATATAGGACATTAATTTGGTTATTCTTTCTATTAGTTTCAATTTTATAAAAAGCTGTTTTATATAGGACATTAATTTGGTTATTCTTTCTATTAGTTTCAATTTTATGACACAGCTGTTTAATACAGGACATTAATTTGGTTAACATAAGTAAAAAACTAAAATATGGAGAAAGAAATCAAGTTTTTGCTACTACTAACTAACTAACATGGTTCCATGGTTTAAAAGCCTGTAACCCTTTACATTAAACCAAATAAACATCAATGAAATGTAGATTTTTCGTATTTACAAGTTTTCTTTAACGATTTTTGAAAATCCACCAATTTAACCAGAAGAATCAGCAACATTTCTGTTTAATGTATACAATGAAAAAACCGTTGTTGAAAGATAACATTGTCAGTTGTAGACAATGGACGCCTAAAAGCCAAATATTTTTATATTGGGTTTAATGTTTTAAATAACAAAGTTTATAAAAATGTTACTTTATTTTTGTAGATTTTTAACTGAGATTCCTAAATTGCTTGTAGCAGACAACTAATTTTTGAACCTCTGAGATAAAGTGCAAGGAGAGACATCTATAGCAAATTGATTACTTTCTATATTCCTTTCTCCCCTGCTGCCATCTGTAGGAAATACGCATTTGTGTTATTACACATATAGTACGCGTATTGCATCCTGTATAGTTCAAGTGTTGCTATCTGGACCTGTTTGACCAATAAAATTAAATTTCAAGGTAACACAAACATACAGTACGCGTTTTGTTTATGTTATGATCAGATCAGTTGTAATTTGTCCTAGACTCGATGTACTTTTATAGTCATGATTTTTATTTAAATTGCGTTAATTTACATATGCCATTCAGTACAACTTGCACATTTTAACTTTGTCTAGTCAAATTCCTACCTCAGTTTTATTTGCATTGATTAATTTGTTTCTTTAAGTACAATATGCAGTATACATTGTTGATACTATAGTACGCATTTAATGTTATCACGCATAAACAAAGTGATAAATTAGCAACAATCCAGAGGATAAAATGCTATGCGTACGACAGAGATGGTGCTGATCGCACTTTTTCTCAAGACCTCAAAATTTATACCTGCCTATATATATTATCTTTGCAAAGAACACGTGGCGTGCAGTTCATATCTTTGTTTGCATAAAAAGTGTACTGCAGTTTGTGGGAGGAATATTAACAAACTTTGTGCTACTTTTACGCAGAGTTTTATTTATAAACCTCCTAGAAACTGCAGTACATTATTTTGTAAACAAAGATATGTTTGTTTTACCTGACATGTTATTCCATACTGCGCCGGCGTTTTTTGTCATGAGCCCGAAATTTAAAAGAGTATCATTGAATTTCTTTTTGGGGTCTCCACATTGAGTAGATTTTGATTTAAGAGATTCGAAAAAAATGGAGAATATAAACAAACTTAAAAAAATATTTCATTACAAAAATATTGATATTCACAAAACTGCCTAACCCCATTCGCGTAACCCGGGTTTTAAAACTGGTTTTCAGAACGATACCCTGTGTTAAGTTTTGGGCTCTGTGATCAATTTTACTGAGATATTTTGAGACGAATTTAATATTTGAATTGAAAGTTAACGAGCTAAGCTCTGGTTCAAATTCATCCCACAAAATATAAATCTATTCTTTCGTAGCTTTAGTGCATTGCAAATGCAGTTATATTTAGGCTGACATATAATTACGTTTCATTTGACAAGCGTCAAGCGTGCCCAAAAGAATGCAACACGGCCTTTGGGCAGTGAAATGGGCAAGATATGTATCTACATATGCATATGCATATAAACTTTGCTTTTCTGGGTGTCTGTTTTTATCCAATGAACGTCAAAACGGCTGAACCGATCGGGCACAAATTTTGTGTGGGACTTTACATGACCCCAAGGAAGGTTTATGGATGCTCAACATTACAAAAATTTGAGTAAAAAAGTTTTGATTTTTGTAAAAGTTTGAAAATACGCAGGAAATATTATTAAATTCGCAAATTTTTGTTTGTTATTTTTTTATAGTGTACAATAAGTAAATGCTCACAGATATCGCCACAATTAAAAGTTGAAATAGAAGATAGGCGCACAGCGCCCGAAAATCCTTACAATGCTTGGTACTTTTGTGGCCATGAACAACTTCCAAAAGACGAACCTCTGAAAGACAAACTTTTGAATGACAAACTTCTGAAAGACAAACTTTTGAATGACAAACTTCTGAAAGACAAACTTATAAAAGTCAAACTCATGAAAGACAAACCCCCGAAAGACTAACTTATAAAAGACAAACTCCTGAAACAAAAACTGCTGAAAGACAAACTGCTGAAAGACAAACTGCTGAAAAACAAACTCCTGAAATTTAAACTCCTGGAATAAAAACTTTTGAAAGACAAACTCCTGAAAGACAAACTTATAAAAGACAAACTCCTGAAATACAAATTTCTAAAATTCAAACTTCTGAAATTCAAACTTCTGAAAAACAAACTTCTGAAAAACAACTCCTGAAAGAGCAACTTCTGAATGACTCATGATAGGCAAACTCCTGAAAGACAAACTTCTAAAATACAAACTTATAAAATACAAACTCCTGAAATTTAAACTCCTGAAATACAAACTTCTTAAATACAAACTCCTGAAATACAAACTCCTGAAATACAAACTTCTTAAATACAAACTCCTGAAATGAAAACTCCTGAAATACACTTAAAAAGTTCAAACTTCTAAAATACAAACTTCTGAAAGACAAACTTCTGTAATACAAACTCCAAAAAAACAAACTCCTGAAAGACAAACTTCTGAAATTCAAACTCCTGAAATTCAAACTCCTGAAAGACACACTTAATTCTAGAAGACAAACTCCTGAAAGGCAAACTTCCAAAATACACACTAATTAAAAGACAAACTTCTGAACGACAAGTTTTTGAAAAACAAACTTCCGAAAAACAAATTCCTAAAAAAACATATTCCTGAAATATTTTAACGGCATCGCTCATAATACTTGAACTAATTCATATATGTCAAAAGAGGACATCTTTTTACAATAACTCTTTTTATAGACTCTAGTTTTATCTCTTGAAAGGAACAAATTGATGAGAATTTTGCCAATTACTTACTAAAAACTTAAACTAAAAACAATGTTTTTAAATGTACTTATCTAGAGCTACATAAAACCAAAGAGAATACAATATATATTAGTGTGGAATTTAGACAATCCCTCGGTATGAGTGGGTGATGAGTGGGTTGACATCATAGAGAATAGAATATATATTAGAGAGGAATTAAAAGAATCCCTCGGTATGAATATTGTCAGTCCCTTTCAGCCTGAAAGGGAGTTCGAAGTGTACAAATCATGTAAATGTTCACAAATTATGTGCAGTAGAGTACATTAATACAGTATGTTCCCTAGACTAATTTCAATTTCGAATTTTTTAAAGCTGTTAAATAAACTTTATAAAATTATATATTGAAATAGGTGAATAAAAAACATCATTTGATTTATGGTTATAACGGAAAATCATCGTTTGTAAAGTGAAAGGCATAACGTCTATGTGAAATGATCATTGTCAATGTTGAAACCAGCCTTTTTCATAATTTGGTTTTCTTTTAATATTAATTTTAGATTTTCTATAAAATGATGTTCCAGGGCCCAAAAGGTTATATAGCACAAATATGTGAAGAACACCTGCAGATGGAAACAGTACAACAAAATGGCCGTTTTACAATTTTTTCTAGTAAATTCCACTCTAATATATATTCTATTCTCTTTGCATACAACTATAAGTTAGCTAGAAAGGTGCATAGGCGTTGCGACACTTTTCAATCGACCTAGTCTTGAAAATTAATACTTCTCAAAGCAATCTTGATCATTGTAGCACTCAACCCTCTTTGTTTTTATCATTTTCTGAAACTTTATACTTCAAGTGTATATTATAACTCAACTTAAATTACATCCATGTCATGACTGTATTTAGGGTCGTGACGCATTGATACGCAAAAATTACATTATTTATTTTTCAAATGAACAATATTAATAAAATATTGTTATCTCTCTCTGTTCAATAGATTCTTTTTGCAGAGGCTTAACTTTACACCTTTATCGGTGTTCTTTTATGTTTCTTGCAGCGGGTTTTGTGACAGGTCTTAAACCCTATTTGATCATAAATATTAGGGGGCATATAGTGGATAATGATCGAATAGTATTGAAGATGGGGAAAAAAGTACAAATGGACAAACCAACACATAAAATAGTAATGATCGACAAATAAATATTAACGATCGACAAATGAATTGTAATGATCGACAAATGAATAATATTACTGATTAACAAAAGGAATAATGAATATTTTAATAGAGAAATAAAACAGTGTTAATTATATTAAAAACATTTTTACAGGTGTCAGAAATACAAAATAGTTAGATGCATTTTGTTGTACCTATGATAAAAAACAAAGTTTAAAAGATTTGAAAAATAGTTTTAATAATTTGAAAATATTATTGATGCAATAATATTATTTATATAAAAAGTGTTTTGATTATATAAAAATAGTATAAGTAGAAATCGAATTTATTATTTTTAGAAAGAAGAATTTATAAGTATATATAGAAAATAGTGATATAAAAAGTAAGGCATCGAGTGTCATTAATATAAAAAAGTATTAATGATATAAAAATATGCAAATAGATTACATTGACTAACAAAAGAACAGAACAAATAAATTCGCAAAAAAAGGACCCCAAGAAGAAAAGTAGTTTACAAAATACTTCTACTATACTAACCAATAAAAGAATAGTACAGATTGAATTTGAAGATTAGCTGAGTCATCTTTTACAAGTTTACATTCCTACTGAAAATAAAAACATTTTCTTAAAGGGACTGTAAGCGTAATTTCAAGTGACCCTCTATGCAAAGATAAAATGTCCGATTTACAATGTATACCCTTAAAAACTTTGTCTTATCAAGTTTGATTTATGTATCCATGTGGGTTTTTTTTACAACTGTTTATTTTGATTTCTGGCTTCGCTGAATTGCGCATTTTTTGTTTTAAAGAAGCAATGGAGAAATTATCAGAAATTAACCCTTTGGTTCTGGAAAAGGACGTTAGCAAGCTTCCTCATTTTTAATCAGATAAAAAAATTTAAAGTTACTGTTGTAAATCGGACATTGCCATCCTTATATATCGGGTTACTTGAAATTACGCTTACAACCCCCTTAGTAATAATATTAATAACGGGGCTAAAAAGCTTGAAAAAGCTTTGCTATGTCATTGACTATCTTTCCTTAGACAATTCATAATTAGTATAATTCACTATACAGCATGTACAGTGTACACCCAATATAATCATCACACAATTTTCCAATAAAGTAATCAATTAATCAATTTAGTCATTTTCATATATTGTTGAATTTGTTAAATATCTGGGAAATTTTGAGGAATATGGTAAAATATTTCTTTTGATTTTAGATTCAAAAGTGGAAAATAAAATTAATTTAGATAAAAGGGTTGGTGGGTGGGGAGGGGGAGGGGGCAGGGGACTATATTCAAACTATTTAAAGAAAAATGTTTTTGGAAAAAAATTGAGCCTTTGTCACAAACTCTATTTTTCTAATCCTTATATCTCTGCAACCACTTGGTGTAAACCTTTGATATTTCAAACTCAGATTATTTTATTTATAAGAATAAAAAGTTTGAAATATCTGAGGTTTGGGTTGCAAAGATATAGGGATTAGAAAATCAGAGTTTGTGACAAAGACTTAATTCCTTTAACTTGAAACCAACAAAATGGATATTAACAGGTTTTGGGCTTAAAGTGAAAACCGGTTGAAGTCGCAAAGTCGAACTAACAACAGCGCAAATCTGATGAAGTATATATGACGGTGTGCTAAACTGATTTATTTATCTCAGAAAACTTTTAACCAAGAAATTGATTACATGCCTCGAATCTAATTTTCCGATCTTTTATGATTGCAACCATGTTGTAGACCTTAGTTATTTTAAACTATGAATTCTGGTAGATACAATCGTCAAAGTTTATCATATCAACGTTTTACCCCATATATAGGGATTCAATGTACTTTCTGCTTAAATGTTGTGACAGGTCTTAAACCCTATTTGATCATAAATATTATTGAAATCAATGGAAATGCAGCGGGTTTTGTGACAGGTCTTAAACCCTATTTGATCATAAATATTATTGAAATAAATGGAAATGCAGCGGGTTTTGTGACAGGTCTTAAACCCTATTTGATCATAAATATTATTGAAATCAATGGAAATGCAGCGGGTTTTGAAACTTTTATAACTTTATTTGCTTTAAGTTGTAAATGTTCATTGTTTGAAAAATGCATATTTTTATTCTCAATTATAAATAATAAATTGATAAAATAAACATAATTTTATGCAATAATGCAGCAGACATATTGTTTATCAAGTTTGTATGTTTATTATTTAACGTTGACAGCCCAGGATTTCAAATGGATTAAATATGTCGAAGAAAAGTGAATCTTTGCTGACGGTTTTACTGTAGGATACCGTCCCGTACAGACGAAATCAAGACAAAACTTGAAACGAATTAACAACATGATTAAAACGGTTTCTGATGACTTTATAGCTGTGCATATGTGAACCATTTTTACACACATTTTCACTGAGATATGTACATAAAAACATTGGTTGACAGTTCATAAGATAATAAACAAACCTTACTGATTTTTTAATGAAAAACTGTTAATCGTCTAAAGTTTCTTAGTTAGTTTACTTTTATTTTACAACTTGAGTCGATGTTGACTTAGCGATATAAACCTGAAGAAAACAAACAGCTCAGGTATATATATAATATATATATAAATATATATCCCCTGGACCGAAACAAAAATCCACCAAGATCAGAGTGCGCCGACTTTATGGCGTTTTATGGATATAAGTTTGAATAATTCATTAAAAGAATATTTTTACAATAAAGGATTTAAGTTTTACTTGTTTAAAGAATAAGGCAATAATTTACATTAATAAAATTTTTGATAAGTAAAGACTCAAAAAAGGACTGGTAATAAAAAGCTTAGATTGAGTGAAATAACGAAACATTTGCACACAAACTATGTTTACATTTAAAAGATACAAATTGTTAGTGTTGAATCAAGTAATTGGTCTAAACAATACTTCATTCGTCTGTCTTTAGCTAAAATACTGTCCTAGATGCGGCACTTGAACCAAAAACTGTCCTAGCTGCGGGACTTGACCCAAATACTGTCCTAGCTGCGGGACTTGACCCAAATACTGTCCTAGCTGCGGCACTTGACCCAAATACTGTCCTAGCTGCGGCACTTGACCAAAATACTGTCCTAGCTGCGGCACTTGACCCAATTACTTGTCTTATAAGTGTCTTATTAACCTGACACAATAATCATCCAACAATACGTTGTTTAGTTTTCATTTTTGTCTACAATATGGCCCAAATCTCAGCTCTAATATAAGTCTTTAAAAAAAAACTTAGATTCAGTTGATTTTATTTGAAAAAATCCCAATTTTCAAATAACACATTTATGTACTGACAATTATTAATCAAAATTAATAGAATTTTCTTCCGAGTAATCGTCGGAAAAATTTACTTAAACTTGAAAAAAATTATAATTGAATTGCAAATTAAAATATGTGACATTTTTAGCGTTTGAAAAAACTGTTTTTAGATGTAAATAGAAGTGGGTTTTAAATGTCCCTTACACACTGCCCCGAAAGCGATTTTGACTTCGTTTTTTAAACATTGCGCTAATCGCTAAAAAATCCTATATTAACAATGTTTCGACAATTTTCCAATTAAACAAAAAAGTCAACGGTATGGTATGGTATGGTATGGTATGGTATGGTATGGTATGGTATGGTATGGTATGGTATGGTATGGTATGGTACCAGGTGCAAAACAAAGTAGGTGTATTACAAACAATAAACATTGAAGTAAATAAGTAATAAAATTAATAGATTTAGGGTTTCTCCGAATCAAACTTTATTTCACACAAAAGCACTGTGTTTAGTCATATACTGGCAATAATCGGAATATCGGAATATATTTCGATTTAACCCTACCGAAACATATACAAGTATATATATATATGTTGACACTTGAAATCCACGGATTTTGTTCATAAACCAGGTGAGAAGGGGCGGGGGGGGGATCCCCCTAACCTGTCCATTAAAAGATTTCCCCCTCCCCTCAGCCAAGATTAATATTTCTTCCATTATAAACGTTACAACCATAATTTCGAATGCTTTGAAACACCAAAAACACCGCAGCAAACAAAATAAAAAATAAATTCCTTGATATAAAAAATCTTGCTTCGCCCACATCTCTCTCCAATAAAGGTTTTGTGACAGGTCTTAAACCCTATTTGATCATAAATATTACTGAAATCAATGGAAATGCAGCGGGTTTTGTGACAGGTCTTAAACCCTATTTGATTAAAGCATTCATTTTCAAAGAAATGATAAAAAAACAAGGTTCAAGGAACTCTCTGATAAACTCTCAAAGAAATATTAAAATTTTTTTCTTTTTTCAATTCATTATTGTGTACTGAGATAAAAAATTTGACCTAAATCCCAAAAAGAGGTGGTGCTTCTTCGGACATGGTTATTTTGTTCCACCAATAACTTTCCCAGACTGTATTTATACTCAATCGGCGGGTTTTGAACAGAAATACTCTCAGGTGCAAAAAAAGATTCTCTCCTCATTCTATAATTTTGTAATCCTTATATCTTTCCATTTTGATTGCGTGAATCTTTGATCAATACTACCAGATAAAGCAGTCAAAGTTTGAACTATCTTAAAGGTTTACCTCATCAGGTTTCAAAGATATATAGATTAGGAAATTAGAGTTTCAGACATAAAATCAGTTCCTTTGTTAGATGTACGTAGAATTTGGACTAAAGTACAATTTACAACCTCTCCTCTTTCTCTATGCTTTCCTCTTTCTCTATGCTTTTACTCCGGAATCAACTCCTTCCCCCTCTCTTATCACAATTGTCCAGTTGGCAAATAAAGGGTGAAAGTTATCTTGATATCTCGCTCTCTGTTTAACTATCTATTTAATATTTAATGAGTAGCATTAACTTTTTATCTATTTATAAATTTATCTATCTATTTATCTATCTACTAGGTTTTTTTGGGCGCTTCACAATCCTTTTTCTAACATCAGCTTTAGCTTTTAAATGTTTGCCGCCATTATAAAACTAAATAATATTAACAGATTTTCTTCTTTTTATTAGTGGATTTCGGAAGTGTTAAAAAATCAAAAATCTCTTTTTTTCGACCAGTGACGTTTATTGGACACAACCAAACCAACAGACAAACAAAAAGACAATATATTCAAATTTAATTGTTGTTGTGCATGCATAAATTGCATCTTTATTCTTGCTTTCTTTTGACAAAAATTCAGCATTGCTCTTCAAAGAAGATGCCTTTTCAAGAAACAAACAGAGTGAAATAAAATACAGAAATAGCGTTGTTTTACACGTGCAATGCAGGGTTTATGTTTAATTTTAGATTTAGAAATAATAAGATGTAATTTAAACAAAAGCAAAAAAACTTTTTTGGAACAACGAAAAAAATATCAGCGAAACTGTAAAATTTTGTTTGGAAAGTTCAATAAATAGTTATCAAGAAAATTCTAAAGATTTACACTAGAAACTCCGGATCATTCGAAGTACCGGATAGTCTTTTAATCAGCTTAAGCAAGCTTTACAGTACACATACAGACTATGCAAGGCATACTGGACAGTACACCAAGGCATACAGAACAGTACGCCAAATGAATGATCTTCTAGTGAAATATATGTGTTTATGACATAATCTATTTTAATCTACTCAGCTGTAATAAATTAAGAGAGTAGAATTTTCGAAATTTTCAATTACAGAGTGTCCCACGAAACATGCCAGTTGGAAAATAGTTTTTAGTGTCTTCTTCCATATACTGTATTAGATGTTCAAGACCTTTTGCAGTTTATTTCGTTAAAAAAACTCTTTTATTCAAATATATTTTACCTTGAAATCAATTTTACTGAAATATAATATTTTTCTTTATTCTCGTTGGTATCAAACAACTTAACAAATTATGGAAAAAGACAATTCAAACTATTCACCAACTGTCATGTTTTGTGTGACAAAAAAAAATGTGTAAATTGTATCCGTCTAATGCATGCATTTACAAAAATTTCTTAAAGCGTTTTGTTATCAAAATGTAAATGCTAAAAGCACTTTGTTACAAAATACTATTATTGAAATCATTCCAAAATATTATCAAGATTCATAAGAAGTATATTGTTACAAACACGTTAATTTGTTTTGTAACAAATTGTTATCACTAAACAATTTTGATAACTAAAAGCATAGCAGTACAAAATGTCAAGACTAAAAGGATATTACTACAAATGTGCAAAAAAATTTGGACAAATGTGCAATTAATATTATCAAAATAAATTATGGATTGAAAAATTTGACGAATGTTGAAAATACATTGACGTGGTTTGATCCGGGTTCTTTAATGATATGTTTATTATTTAGTTTTTAGAAAAAGCACAATAGAATTATTTTTAATGAAGTAAAACACTTTATGGGAATTGATGACATTGAGTGACGACAAAAAAAGAATAATTTTTAATCTTTTAAAGTCGTAGAAAGAAAAATATGAAGAGAAAGCAAAAATAAAAGATGGAGGGTACGTTCCCAGAGACATTATTCCAAGGGCGACTTTCAAGTGACAATTCACCAAGTTGTAACTTCCCAAATGTTCACATTTATGGTTAGGTTAGACCGGCACTTCAGCTAATATTAATTTATTTAAAGTGAAAAACCCATAGAGAACGATTCACACCGGTACCCTTGAAAGGTTTGGATGGTCTGTATGAGAAATTAAGCTGTTGCTATTTAAAAATTGATTATTTTATATAGACTCGAATGTCCAATTTACAACGGTACCATCTAACGTTTTTTTCTGATAAAGAATGCTTGAGATATCAATCATTTCTTTAAGTTGATCATTTATACCTGGATTTTCTCTATTTTGCATCAGAAATAATAACGAAAATTGTCAGAATTAACACTTTTAAAGCTAAAAAACAACGATATCTTCAACATTCTTAATGAGAAAAATGTTTAAAAGGTACCGCGACCTTTGTGAATCTTTGCTTGCATATTAGTAATCACTATTCACTACCAGTATATTATATCCTGGGAAAAAGGGGAGCAATGAATCCGGTTTAATATTTCCGGCCTAGCTGACCGCTAGATAGCAGAGTTAACCGGCGCAGTTCGGCACACGACCCAGGACAGGAAGCGTTGAAATCACTCAGAGATCTTGGTTTTTCCTTCATGTTCCTTAAAATATGTCTGCTACCTGAAAACACTTTCTGATATTAATACCAACAAATGCGTATAAAATGGAAATTATGAAAAATCTTCATTCAAGAATAAAAATGGGTTCCAAAGTTCAGACTTACTGAATTCTGTCCCGGTAAAGCTCGGGACCAAAAAACTGTTCTCTTAAAGCTTTATAGCAATGCGGACCAAAATAATAGTGTTTTAAATAGATAATTATTAAGAGTTACAAATTTCAACAATTTTACAAGTTTACTAGTCCACAATTCTCTAGACTATCAAGAAATACACAATGAAGATTATTCCCTCCCTTAACCCCCCCCCCCCCTGTTATTGAAACACAATCTTTCATAATCATACTCAAAACTGGTATTTCAAACCATACGCTAATAAAAAATGTAAAAGATACCAAGCTTCGTATTTCCGACTCGAAAATGATTTAATTCCAATAATCACTCCATTGCTTCTTTTAAGCAAGAAATATGCAAGTCAATTTCGGAGAGAACCCGCAAATGAAAATAATAGTGAAAAAAAAAACTAATTCATACTTGATCAGACAAAGCTTTCAAGGGTACCCTTGTACATCGGGAATTGTAATCTTAGCCATGGAGGGTCACTTGAAATTACGCTTACAGTCCCTTTAACCAACATATTTATCTTCTTAAAAGCATGACAATTTTATTAGATAATTAAATCAAGGAATATACTCCTTACGAATAGAATATTATTAATGTAATTTATAGCGAAAAGTAGGTATTTGTTAAAGAAACTTTATTAAATTTAGTTTTACATAGTAATTATTAGGTCAATTTAATGTCAAGTTGCTTGTTAGTTTAAATTTTAGGAATTAATATTAAGAATATTCTTTTTTTCGACAAAAATTATGAATCACATTGTTGTTTTCAATTTTTAATATTTTATAAATTTCTCCTCCTAATTGTTTCCCCAATAATGATAAAATATGTGAGAGTGAAATGGCAAAATCTATTCAAAAAAGTATTATTTGATTAAAATAATCTAGTCGGCCGGGTGACCAGGTTTTCACGAATTTAATTTTTGAATTTTCAAAGAAATTTGAATAAAGAACTACAAAATTTCCATCTATCCTAAATTAATGAATTTTTCTGATACTCTTTAATTTTTTGAAAAATGATTTCTTTTAGAACTTTTTCTTTTTAGCTTGCCATTGGCTCGATAATTATTTGACATTAAACGAGTCGAATCAAACTAATTTTTTATTTTATTTTCTATTTTATACTTTTATCTCAAGTTCTTTCTGTTTTTCAAAATTTTGATTTTTACAAAACTTCTGTTTTATTCTTTCTTTTAAAATATCTCATATTTTATCAATGAAACCAGAAACATGTGCGAAACTTTTTATTTGTATTATTGTAGTATGTAGGATAGATCAGCTAACCCCAAAATAAGATTATCATGGGACTGGAATAAGGAGTGTGATTAGCCCTGTAAACCTAGTAATATTGGGTTTTGGAAATCCAAAATCAAAATTCGATTAGACAATTTTTTTTGTTTGAATTTTTTTTCTCAAAAAATTATCAGAAATTATAAGAATTGAAGCAAACGAAACCATGAAAGGTAGCCCCCACCCTCTACTCCATATTGACTCCCCCCACCCTCTTCTCCGGAACCATATTTGTGCCCCCCCCCCCCATCCTCTTCCACATGTGCCATCTCCTCCGAAAAATCAAATTCACTTCCTTGTCCAGTTAACCAACTAAGTATGTTTTCCAAAAAAATTTTTTTTAAGAATTCATTTTAAAATTTTTATATGAATTTTGATAAATTATTATTTTTTATTCATTTTTTGTTTAAAAAAGTCAACCCCTGTTTCCTACTTACAGCTTCTTAAGTTCGCCGCTAAGTCCGGCGCTGGATAGGAGGGGTAGGGGCGCTCTTACGGAAGGGGGGGGGGGTATCAACATGAGTTGAGTATATGGGGGGTTTATAGTTGTAATAAACCCATGGGTCAGTTCTGATTTGGAAACCATTGAAGGTTCATTCCTCTGCAACCGTGATCAGTGTATCGGAGTGTATCCGAAGTAATCTTGAACCCTGATTTCTGTATAAAAGAGTGCACCCGGAGTAATCTTGAACCTTGATTTCCGTATATCAGAGTGCACTCGGAGTAATCCTACAGAGAAAAACCGGAGAGTTGAAACTAAACCTTGAAAAATCTGCGGGATTTCAGAGAAGTTATAACATTTTCGACAGTGTTAAGATTTAGAATTTGCTTTTTCAGTTTAAAGATAAGAGCGTGAAAAGTATTTTCTACTGAGGGATTAAACTTAGTTACATATCTCGATCAGCAAAGCCAACAGGTGCAAAATTTGGACAGATTTTTGCAGTGGGCAAAAATGAGTGGGTTCACGGATTTTTCGCAGATTCTACACTCCAGAAATACAGAGAAAATACAGAAGGTAAAAGAAAAATTCCAATTCAATTTTAAATTTGTCTTTTTGTTAAAATGTAGAGTCTTTAGAAGCAGATTAATAAATCATTTATTAATTTTCTTTAAATTCTAAAGTTGATTTCTCTAAATAATTTGGGAAAATCCTTTATATGTTGAATTACTTGAAAACAATATAAAAAAATGTTGATGAAAGCCTTCGATATTTTTTAGACTCTTTAGAAATTGGAAACATTTTTCTAACTAAACAAATGATTTTGATTTTGTACTAGCATTATATAGTTTTAAATAAAGAGAAAAAGTGCTTAATATGATCGGTTCAAACCCCTTTCAAAAATTTTAGATTTGATAATGTATACGTCAACTTTTGGACGATTTGTAATTAGGCATAATTTCCATGTTTTAAAAAAACATTTTTACTTTTCCAATAATTCAGGGCCGGGAGAGTATAATTCATATTTTCCAAAAATCAAAGATTTATCCGGTACATAGATTTCATTGTTATTCGTTTATTTTCCTAAACTGTGCTAGGAACGTTTTAGGAAAAAATGGCTTTAACAAAATCTATTTAGTTCCAAACAAATCATTCAAATTACAACCAATAATCATTGATAGTTTTTCGACGCATTCGTATATAGTTGATATTTCATAATATTTTTTATTTTTTATGATCCGAGAGTTACTTTTAAAAAGCATTTATTCCTGTTTCGAGAATTTTTGATAATGAAAAGGACATTTTCGTATTTTCCAGGAATGTTAAAAAATCCAGCACCAGTGAAATATTATTTTTTTTTTTTTAAATTTAAATATTATGAAATATTAACTATATACGAATGCGTCGAAAAATTATCTATGACCATTGGTTGTAATATCGGAATGATTTGTTAAGAATTAAATTGATTATTTTGCGATCCGAGTTGAATGTTGCAACTTTCTCAATTTGTATGGACGCTATGTTCTTCAGCATCAGTCGTTTTTAACAATTTTCTCCTTATAGACGCAATAGAAAGAACTTAGATTAGTTGCGATCAAAAGCGCTTATTTTTCGCCGTAAGCCTGCACCCCTTTCATTGTTTACGAACACCCCCTTTAAAAACGAAAACGAATAAAAGTACGGAAAATCCAATTAATTCTCTCAAATCAAGATTAGCTGACAGAGTTTTTGTTTTTGTTTTTGTTCAATGAAAAGTCAATATTAACCATTCATTTAAAAAATTTTAATAAATTTTAATAAATTTTACTTTCTTCGATAATCCGCGCAAAGTCATATCATGAAGGGATAAGTTAGGAATCAAGTAGTGATCCTAAAATCTAAGTTTCCACGTTAGATATCGAGATCAAACGTAAAAGATTAAGGACACTCCATCCTCAGACCATATTTCATATATCTGTTGGTTCTAACTTTAATCTTCTTTTAGGATCAAAATTTAGCAACTAAAACCGAAATTAAAATAAAAAAGGCAAAATTCTGAAATTTGAAATACTATGTAAATAGTGGAGCCAAGTAAAAAACTATTCTTTATTGAATGTTAAGAAACAGATTAACCTGTTGTTTAAGCTGCTGTCTAACCTGCTGTCTAACCTGCTGTCTAAAACCATTTTCATCTAAATCATCATCTCATATGTAAATTCCACTTTTTGCTTAGAAAGTTTTGGTTGAAAAAAGACGTAATTTGTTTTGTTAAAACAATGAATTGGTAGAGTTTCTGTATGCTTGTAAGATTATCGGAGATTTTAAAACATCAACTTTGCGCATTTTTATATAATAGAAAGATGACGTCACACCACACAGGTTCAATTCAATATTATCTTGTTTGTTTTTCAAAGATTTCTGCCTGACTCATATCCGCTATTTACAGCATTTATTGCCCCTCCTGCTCCCCACCCCCTCCCCACCTCCTCCCTACGCCATCTACCTTTAGATCAGGGGGTGAAACCTATATAAATTCTTAGCTTTAATTCAAAATTTATCCAAACTTACCTAACTGGCCAAACCAAACAGGTCAAAAAAATGTTTCAAACTTGGTTAGCTTTCCTCTCAACCTTTACACCCCCTGATAACCTCTATATTTACACTATCCCACTATCCCTGCTAACTTCTAAACCCCCTGCTAACCTCTAAACCTCCTGATAAACCTCTAAACCCCCTGCTAACCTCTAAACCCCCTGCTAACCTCTAAACCCCCTGCTAACTTCTAAACCCCCTGCTAACCTCTAAACCTCCTAATAAACCTCTAAACCCCCTGCTAACCTCCTCTAAACCCCTCTGCTAACCTCAAACCCCCCTGCTAACCTCTAAACCCACTGATAACCTCTAAACCCCCTGATAAATCTCTAAACCCCTTGCTATCCTCTAAACCCCTTGCTATCCTCTAAACCTACTGCTAACCTGTAAACCTCCCTGCTAGCCCCTCAACCTCCGGATAAACCTCTAAACCCACTTATAAACCCCCTGTGAACCTCTAAACCACCTGACAAACCTCTAAAACCTCTGTATCTCTAGGTACCTGGAGGTCCTATGGTAGAACTAGAGGATGCAGAGCTCTGGGATAAGTTTAAGAACCTAACGAACGAGATGATCGTCACCAAGAATGGGAGAAGAATGTTTCCAGTGATTAAGGTAAAATATTAAATGAATTTTTAAGAATTATTTTAGTTTGTCAATCATGTCAATCAATCTAAAGGCATTGAAAAAGAATGGCTTTTCACGATTTACTTATGAAAACGTATAATGATTGAATAAATGATATTTTCAAGTTTTCTAAATTTTTTAAGGAAATTCTTTTTCGCGGACATACTGTTTAGAATTTTATTTATTTAGATTTTAACCTTAAAAATTAGTTTTCAATGTTCATTAAGTAATATTTCTACGTATTTCAGGTTCGCATCTCAGGATTAGATCCATCCGCCATGTACTCCGTCCTCCTTGAGTTCGTCCAGGTGGAGAACCACAGGTGGAAGTACGTGAACGGAGAATGGTTGGCCGGCGGTAAGGCGGAGCCCGCCCCTCAGAACCCGGTCTACATGCATCCAGATAGTCCTAACTTCGGAGCACATTGGCAGAATGATCAAGTGAACTTTTCTAAAGTTAAGTTGACCAATAAAACGAAGGGTTCGGGACAGATTATGCTGAACAGTTTGCACAAGTATGAACCACGCGTCCATGTTGTTCGGGTTCCCGGAGCTGCCGGCGACCCGCAGCAAGTCTGGAGCTTTCCATATCCGTCGACGCAGTTCGTTGCCGTGACCGCTTACCAGAACGAGGACGTGACCGCACTCAAGATTAAACACAATCCCTTTGCTAAGGCGTTCCTAGATGCTAAGGAGCGTCCTGGAGCTCAATCCCCTGTTACAAACCTTAGCTCTGGTCTACCTAGCTGGTATATGAACTCCATGAACTCCATGAACTCCATGAACTCGATGAACTCGAGGAATATGTCTAGGTCCAGGTATACTCCGTATACTCTACACCATAGACCTGGATATATTAAAGAAGAATCAGCTGCCTATTATCCTGGATGCTACGACACACCCTACACGTATCCTCATCCTGCATACAGCGCTCCTTTAACCCCCTCAGCTCCAGGATTCACTGCTCCGCCCACATCTTCTCCAGGGAACTGTTCTAGCTCCTCCTCCTCTTCCCACCACTCACCTACTCCAGATCAAGGACTCCAGTATGATTATCAGTATCAGTACTCATCTCATCAGTACTACGTCCCGGAGGATTTTCTTCAGCTCTCACAGTTTGATTATTCATACAACTCAGGGTATCTTCCAACCCCACCCTCACACTCACCCGGAGCTGAATACTCCCAACCTCAAACTCATCTTCATCCTCTAACAGAGTCTAAATGTAAGATCGAACCTCTGGATTCAACTCAGGGTGCTAATCTAGACACAGAGTCGTGGTTTGGTTCTAATCTCAGAATAAACCAGGACTCGGAGTCAATTCTCTCAATGGAGCAAATCCACACAAACTTGGATACCAGACCCCATCTTCAGACCAGTCTGGATACCAGATCCCACCATCAGACTAGCCTAGATACCAGATATCAGCACCTGGATACCAGATCTCTGCAGCCAAGTCAAGATTCTAGACCCCTTCAGCTTCTGTCCAACCTGGAGCATCCGACCCAACCCATTCTTTCCTCTGTCTCAGCAGCCAGACAATCCTTACTTTCATAGAGAACCAGAACCCCCCTTAAAACTGTGTCCATTAGTTTGTGGGAACCCAGAAATATGTTTGAATTGTGTTTAGCTGAAGATAAAAGTTCCGAAATCCATTCCGATTTATGACTTGATTGCATCTGTAGTCCTTGTACAACTTTTTTACTCCCCTCCCCCCTGCTAACCTCACATCTATTTATTAGAAATAATTTATACAAACACATTTTTATCATAAAGTAGACTGAATAAGTACATTTCATTCTGAGCTTAAACAAATTAAATATTTTCAATTATTTTCGATATTGACGAAAAAGATCTTTGATAGATATCTAAATTGCACTGATTTAAATTGTAAATTTTTTATAACAGATATTCTATTATTTCTTCACTCACAGCTGTACAGCTGGAGTACACTGTACAATTGTGTTCAATTTACTGTTTAGTGTTGAGCATTTTGTATACTAAAAGTACAGCTGTTTGCACCTTTAACTGTACAGTTTTGTACACTCCCAATTGTACAGCTTTGAAAAATTGTGCTGCTATAAACTATTCTGTTTCACCAAAGGCATATGTTATGATTAATTTATAAATAAAAATATTTAATAAATTTATATATTAACATTGAAGTTTATTATCTGAGAGAGGCAATCTTTTTAGGAAGTGTCAACAAAAACCAATGTTTTAGATAAACATTTTATTTACCAAAGAATAAAGATTATATCAGAGAATAAAATGTTGGAATTTTGTTACAAAAAGACGTTGTTCTACAGATAGAGATGGGGGCGTTTGTTCGATGCTTTTTTTTAAACGTTTAAAAATATTTATTTAGTATTTTCTCAACATTTTCGTTCATTTTTTACATATTTCGTTCGTTTCCTCACTAAACGATCGTTCAGTAAAATCTTTCATTCCATAAGATCGTTCCATCATTAAAACACTATGGTTTTTTAAAATTTGGTAGAAAAATCGTTAGTCCAGTAAAAAAAGCGCTCGTTTTCTTCGTTCAATTTTAAAACAGGTCGTTGATCGTTGATCGTTCGTTATTTTTTCCGAACGACGTTCGTTTTCAAAAATTTGGTTCGTTGACAAAAACGATGCCCATCTAATCATCTCAAATTTCTCAACTTCTCAAATTCTCAACTTCTCAACTTCACAACTTCTCAACTTCTCAACTTCTCAACTTTTCAACTTCTCAAATTTTCAACTTCTCAACTTCTCAATTTTTCAATTTCTCAACTTCTCAACTTCTCAACTTCTCAACTTCTCAACTTCTCAACTTTTCAACTTCTCAACTTCTCAATTTTTCAATTTCTCAACTTCTCAACTTCTTTCTCAACTTCTCAACTTCTCAACTTCTCAACTTCTCAACTTCCCAACTTCCCAACTTCTCAACTTTTCAACTTTTCAACTTCTCAACTTCTCAACTTCCCAATTTCTTCATGTTTTCTCTTTCTATAAAAAGTAAAGCCAAATATAGACTGTATATTTTACATAAAAATATATAAAAATTATTTAAAGTTCTGGTTGGAAATAAGGAACTGTTTCTTAACCAGCTGATCTGTAAATTCTAAAAAAGAAACTTTTAATAACTTTTATCATGGACAGGATTTGTTTTAATTTTATCCGTTAGCTAAAACAGGACAACATCTAACGTACAGAGTGTCTCAATAATTATGGAAATAAATGGCGTTAGGTTTAAATTTTTTTTAGCCTATCCCTTTACTACGAGGGGTATACAACCATGGGTTCCCTCAACAAATTTCAGCCAATTTGGTCCAGCCGTTTGGACAGCTACAGCCAACATATATAAAGTGAGAACCAGAAAACTGTGGAATAGGAAGACGACAAAAGAAACAATAATTATTTGTATTTGATATTGTTACAAAGCAAATAGATTTAATAGTAACTTATAATTTCACTTATTAAGTGCAATAGGTCTGTTTTCTCTGCAAAATTGTTGTGTCTTACGATCATTGACTATTTAGAGTCATGCGTTGCGACTAAAAGTCGTCTTCCTATTCCAGGGTTTTCTGCTTCTCACTAGATTATGCATTTAAAGTTACAACAACAATTTAAAGCATTGTAATATATTTCAAGATGTTTTATCATACAAAATGTTTTATGTATATCTATAAATATATACATATATAATATTATTATAAAGATTTATTCACACACATAGATATAAATACATATATAAATGGTGTAGATAAAATTTGTTAAAATAATTTTTTTTTGAAAATACAGGTTTCCAAAAGAAAAGAGAGAACATATGCAAAATTATGCACAAATAGAAAAAATTGATTTTTCCTCACTACATAACATATTTATCATTTCAGTTATTACGTAATCATCGAATCCTTCAACATATAAATTATTCATTCTTGTATTTAAAAGTTCTTGTAAAACCGGAACTTTTCATGCATGTTCCAATGGGACATCAAAATATTTCATTTGTTTCTTAACTAACATTTTTCTAAGATCCGAAGGATTTACAGAACAATCTTTCTGCCAAGAACTGTGTTGAGGTCATTTTTACATAAATTAGAAAGAAATCTAATGCAAAGCTTAGAACTTGCTTCAATAGTCTCATAGAAAGACACACATCTGCTAACTAACATAGTTTTTACATGTAAACATTGTGAAATACTTTCAATCAAGTACCTATGCGCATCTCTAGGTACATTAAAAAGAATTCTAATAGCAGTATTCCATGATGTATACAATTTTGAAACACATTGGGAACTCAAGTCCCAAATACTAGAGTCATATATATATATATATGAGCGAAGAGCTTTATAATGTACTCTAAGCTAAAGTGCCTGGCGTTGCCCGCAAAAAAAATTTGAATTTGGAAAAAAATTCCGATTTTGAAAAAAAAATTCTAACTTTCTTTATACCCTTGTCATCCCCGAGCTACCCACTAGTTAACTCAAAAAAATATAGCCCATTTGGTCCAGCCGTTTTGCCGGCTATAGGGAACTTATATACGAATGTTTTGTCTTATTATATAGAATACTAGCTGAAGGGCCCAGCGTTGCCCGTGGAAAAAAATTGAAATAAATATTTCGATTTTTTTAGCCACAAAAAAAATTTAGCCCAAACGGTCGAGCCGTTTGGCCGGCTATATGCAACATATATATGAGTGTCTTGTTTTATTATATATTGGTTTATTTATTTGTCTGCTATAAATATATGCGAGTGGAGTCTTAAATGTTCCAACTGGAAAGAGAAAATCCGTGAAACCATCTAAATCTGATTCAAAATGGATAAAACAGCTTGTGATTTTCACCGTCATTTCCTAAGCTACCACCCTTAGAAACGACGATCTTTCCAATTCTATCATTCAAGAATTCAATACAAAAATATATTTATGTATTACGAATTATAGATATTATTTATAGATTTTATCATGGAGCACAACGTTTGAAACAGAGCAAATATTTTTAGCGGAGAACCAAAACCAATATATTTTTATATACATATTAGCGAAAAGAATTATTATATAATATAACACATAAAGTTTAGTCGATATATACTTGGCCTATTAACGTTAAAATTAAACATTTTAATTAGGTCCTTCATCAATTATTTTTTTGCGATATTTTTAACCATTTCATGCAAGTATTAGATTGATAAAAGTTTAAACCTTTTATTTAAAGGGACTGTAAGCGTAATTTTTTGTGGCCCTTAATGTTAAGATGACAATGCCCGATTTACAACGGTACCCTTAAAAGCTTTGTCTAATCAAGTATGAATTAGATATAAATGTTTATTAATTTGAAAACTGTTCATTTTTAATTGTGGTTTCTTTACAAAGTGACTTGTGTGCATTTCTACATATAGGAATGATTATAATTAGACACTTTTAAACCTAGAAGAAACGACAAACATCTTCCATATCATTGATCAGACAAATTTTCAAGGATACCGTTGTTAAGCGGACATAACCATATTTGTATAAAGGGTCACTTTAAATTACGCTTACAGTCCCTTTAAAGGGAACGTTCGTGAAAAATGAATTGCATCCGAATCAAGTTCTTATCGACTGGTACTTTTAAAAAATATACTTTTATCAATTCAACACATCAAAAGCCTCCAAATGTTGCTATGCGAGGAAGCAAGTAATTGAGCATAATCGTTCTGGAAAATAATTGATTACTCCTACCAAACTCTAATTTTCTTTTAAATTTGTCTAAGACCTGCTGTACAAACTGTACACTTTCAATAATTTCAACTTTTGATTTTTGTTCATCCAGAATTGAACATTTAAAATATGCTATATATCTATATGAAGGTCTAGGATATGCAGATATAAAAATGTGAAAATTAGACTGTGTGACGAGTAATCAGTTGTATTTACTTTTTACCTTTAAAAATCTGTAGAGTTATTTCCTCGTTTAAAAGGAGAGCAAGGGATCCCGTTTCTCCGCTGCTTTCCTAAATAGATAAATATCTAACTAACAGAAGTGCCCGGCGTTGCCCATGCTATTAAAAAAAATCTTCAAATAATGGACAGAAAATTTCATCGTGTGTCTAAATAGCTAATCTAAAGGATAGACTGCCTTTCCTCATTGTAAAAAAAACGATACCGCATTTAACGGAAAAGTCGCAGTTAGATATATCGCACACTCTGTGCGATATAAATATTGCTACTGTTGATTTCACTTAAAATTGTATTAAATGTTTCGAGATTTAAGCCGGTGCTTAATTGAAACCGGTTTTTGGCGGATTTAAGACGCGGCTCAAATCCATTAAATTCGGACACAGTTATTATTATTCCAAACAAATAAATATAATTATAATTTTCCACTTGAATCTTATAGATATATCTAAAAAGCGTCTTTTTGCAGTGCCAAAATTGTCGTAATCTGAACAAAATTACCTATGTTCCTCCGAATATGTTGAAAAATCTTTGGGTTGTTTCCAAATATGATTTTATGTAAAATGTTCATAAATTGCGCTTACATGTAAAACAAACGAAACAAAATTTGTTCTCATATTTTTTCTTTTTGTGAAGAATTCAATCCGGCAATTTGTTTTACAATTTTTAGAATTTTTTTTATGTTGGTTCGAACATTCGATAATTATCCTCTTCATTTTCTGACATTTTTTCTTTGATATTAAATAACTATTTAATGCAAAAACTAAGCTTTTTATATATATTTTCCACCAAAGTGTAAACACAACTTACGTTAAGGTAAATAAAACAATAATTTTTCCGGAAACAATAATTGAATTTCGACCATGGGTTTCTTTGTTAGAAGTGTTGCTATAGGGTTCCTAATCGTTACTGAAAACAAACGGAAAAAATTATCTTTTTTCGATTTGTTTTTGATTGTTCGAAGCCAATTTATCTTCATTTTAAGAAAAAGGAATTGTTAAATATGATCTTTTGAAAAACTAAAAACGAAATGACGATATTGAAATAACATCGTTTTAAAAACGATTGTTACTGTTTTTTCAACGTTATTAACGAAACTATCAGTTCGTTTTTCTGAAAAGTAAAAACGATCCATCCCTAGGTTTTAAAGTCATTAGGAGGGGGGGGGGGGGGTATTATGAACAAAAATATGCATGTTTTGAATCTATTGGAATTTTGCCAAATTCTTTTTAAAGAATAAAGCAAGAAAAAAAATTAGAACTCAGGGTTAAAAAAAGGCCTAGCATGGTCAGTGAGTGAAATCACAAAGTTTAAAGATTAATTATGCAGATTCGATGTAAATTGGATTTCAATGAATAAATGAATAGAGTAAATAATGGACAAATGAATGCAAGAAAATCCCCCAATATTCTTTTTATGTCACACTTTACTCACTTCACATTTCATTTTTGAAAATGTTAAAAAGTAACTTTTTAAAATATTGCAAGTTCCAAACATATTGTTGTGTCGGTTTTTTGAATAAAAAGTAAATACTTTTTTATATTCATGTTTAGCTGAAGAAAATGATATTTGTAAAAGTTTTATTTTGAAATGTTCTTGACATTTTTAAGTGTAACGTTTAGAAGAGATTATATAGTCCCTAGAACAAAAGACATGTTGCATGCTCTTGAGTTTCTATATAAAATATAAAAAAATCAATAGTTCCTTTATTATCAAAAGTGAGACTGTTCAGTGTTCACAGAGCGACTTTTATTTAATAGAACAAAGAAGACAACAAAAATTTTACTGTTTTCAGGTTCTCAGTGTAGGATGGAAAAGGTTTATTATATTTTTAGACAATAAATAACAACAATTGGTCGATTCTGAGAAATGTTTCAAGGGTTCTCTTAAAGGGACTGTAAAGTAATTTCAAGTGAACCTCCATTGATAGAGTTGCATGCCTGGCAGCCCGATTCGCAATGGTACCCTTAACATTTTTTTCTGAATTATATATCAATGCGAGTTTCCTGCGAATTTCATACTTCCGGAATTATCAGAATTAAGCCAGAAAAATATTTTATCTTCAACATTATTAATGAGATTAAAGCTTCAAGGGTACCATTGTGAATCGAGTATGCCCCTCTTCTAATGGAAGGACACTTAAAATTACGATGACAGTCTCTTTGAAATTACGAGGACAGTCCCTTTGAAATTACGATGACAGTCCCTTTGAAATTACGAGGACAGTTCCTTTGAAATTACGAGGACAGTCCCTTTGAAATTACGCGTAGAAGTTATTTTTCTGGCTTTGCCTGATTGGATATTGGAAAAGTTGGATGGTAAATGCATAGATTAATAACATTAAAGATAGAACACTAGATGTCGTCTTTTCTAGATTTTGGGGTTTTCTCGTTCACAATAACCTTAAGACAGAAGCCCAAAGGAGTTACGCGCATGCTCTCTGTCTGTATTGTAATTCTACTTGGCGTGCGGGTAACTCCTTTGGCCTTCTGCCTCAAGGTTATTGTGAACGAAAAATCCCTTAATCTCGAAAAGACGACATCTAGTGTTCTATCTGTATTGTTATTTATCTATAGGTAAATCCATTAAAGATAGAAAATAAAGGTATCTATTCATCTATATGGTATCTATTAATCTATACGGTATCTATTCATCTATACGATATCTATTCATCTATACGGAATCTATTCATCTATACGGAATCTATTCATCTATACGGTATCTATTCATCCATACGGTATCTATTCATATATACGGTATCTTTTTATCTATACGAAATCTATTCATCTATACGGTATCTATTCATCTATACGGTTTCTATTCAAAGTTCTTTAAAGAATCATTACAAGGGTGTCAGTGAAGAGAACTAATTAGATCTCTAAAATATCTATCTGAAATTGAAACCTTTAAATTCTTTATGTACACAGTCATTATTGTCTGCGCGCGTCAATTGAAAGATGAAAGGAAAGAAATAATGCTAACAATTATCAGAAAAAAAGACCTTGGCTCCGTTTTTTTCTGAAAAAAATTCTCCCAGTTTTGGTTTTGACGTCTTTAAATTTGGCCAAAAATATTTTTAAATCTGTTGTCTAAAGTTGATAAACAGGGTTCACCATTTTTTTTCTTCAAATTTTTGATGGCAATGCCCGACTCCCAAGGGCAACCTAAAAATTCTTTATCTGAACAAGTACAATGGTATAAAATAAATAACAATTTTTAGAATTTTGAAAATCATGATTAATTTCAATTTTGGGTTTTCTACAAAAGTACATGACTTGCGCACAGGACAACATAAAGGAATTATCAGAATTGAAACGAGAATATCTTCAACATTGTTTATCAGGTAAAAGTTATAAGAGTACTGTGGCGAATCGGGCATTGCCATGTTTGCATGGAGGGTCACTTGAAATTCATACAGCTTACAGTCCCTTTAAGATACCTACCTAGATCTTGTTTTAGTTTAGATAAATTCATAATAATCTCTCCTTGAGTAGAACCTGAATCAAGACTCTCCTCATCTGAAAGATAAACCCATGAAAAAATGCACGTTTAAAACTGCTGAAGATTTAAGCACTCATGTATTATAAAATATACATGATTGTTAAGCATTTTATAGCATTTAATCAAGCGTAAAAGCTTCTGTATTTGTTAACGTTTTATTTGCATAACCTTTCCATCGAAGTGTTGTGCAGTTCAGGGTATTCATTTTACATTTGTATGAGACTTTAGAGAAGAATTGTACAGATTACGGAATGTATTCAGTTTATTTTCTTAGATAAATGGTTCCCTGCAACTCTTTTCTATTTTTTGACAAATCAAACAAAAGCTTGCTAATCAACCAATAGCTCGCTAATAAACCAATAGCTCGCTAATCAACCCATAGCTTGCTAATCAACCAATAACTCGCTAATCAACCAATAGCTCGCTAATCAACCCATAGCTTGCTAATAAACCAATAACTCGCTAATCAACCAATAGCTCGCTAATCAACCAAAAGCTTGCTAATCAACCAAAAGCTCAGTAATCAACCCATAGCTCGCTAATAAACCAATAGCTCACTAATCAACCAATAGCTCGCTAATAATCCAATAGCTTGCTAATCAACCAATAGCTTGCTAATAAACAAAAAGCTCTCTAATTAACCAAAAGTTAGCTAATTTACCTATAGCTCGCTAATCAGCCAATAGCTAGCTAATTAACCCACAGCTCGCTAATCAACCAATAGATTGCGTGCGATTGTTGCGTACGAGCTTGCAACCTTAAAATCCGAATGATTGTGAATACCATTATATTGAAGAATATTCACAACCTGTATCATCCATAAAGTCTGAATGTGCTTCAGTGTTCCAAGACTCCTGTTTACAAACGTTCCCCTAGAAATGGAACGCGTTATAAGAAACCTAAACAAAATTTCCAATATCAAAAATTGTATCCAAACCTTGTATATTTTCGTTGGCGCTGCATGAATTAAATAATTTGATTTTAGATTAGATTAGATTGATAATATTAAACGCAATCTTTATTTTTTTAGACAACTAAAGTCAATTAGTTGTGTTTCTCCAATCTCCATCTTATGCAGATCTAGGGATTATTCATGAATTATAATCTCCATCTTATGCAGATCTAGAGATTATTCATGAATTATAATCTCCAATCTACATCTTATGCAGATCTAGGGATTATTCATGAATTATGATCTTCAATCTCCATCTTATGCAGATCTAGGGATTATTCATGAATTATGATCTTCAATCCATCTTATGCAGATCTAGAGATTATTCATGAATTATAATCTCCAATCTACATCTTATGCAGATCTAGGGATTATTCATGAATTATGATCTTCAATCTTCATCTTATGCAGATCTAGGGATTATTCATGAATTATGATCTCCAATCTACATCTTATGCAGATCTAGGGATTATTCATAAATTATGATCTCCAATCCCCATCTTATGCAGATCTAGGGATTATTCATAAATTATGATCTCCAATCTCCATCTTATGGATCAGGCGTTTATCCTTAAATTGGATATCGAGATCAAATGTTAAAGAAACTTTACTTCACAAAAGTTTCAATCTCAGATCACTTATCAAGTTTTTGTTGCAATTTCGCGCAAATTTACTTGCATCTTGTGCAATTTTCACAAAATTTGCAAAGTCTTGCAAAATTATAAATTTTCGGGGAAATGCACAACTTAGCACTTACCTTTCCTTTCATCCCCTGATCTCCTCTCTCTTTATTTTTATTTTGTGTGAGAATCTCCTGAAAGATATTTCGTTAATAAGGGACTGGTCAAATATTTGAACAAAGATACCCAATTAAAAACATTTTTATCAGACCAATCTTAGAATTAGTTATAGTGACTGTTTCAGGAGGTATCACATTCAAACCTTTGTCTCAGCAAAATTGACTAAGATACTTTTGTTGTTGTCACGCAGGAAGAAAACCCCAAAAAATCAAAAAATAATATATATCAGATAAAAATTTATATGTTCCCAGGATTTTACAAAAGTATTGTCTTGATTATATGCATATATTTATATATATATATGATATTAAAAAAGAATTAAGACAGAATAAAAATTCGCAGTCATCTTTAAAATCATATTAATATAGTTGTTGGAATCCTGAGGCCGAATTTAAAGAATTTGAACCGCGGCTCAAATATGGTTGGTTCCACTTAAAATCGTATTCATTGCTTCAAGATTTAAGCCGGCGCTTAATTGAAACCGGTTTTTGGCGGATTAAAGACGCGGCTCAAATTCATTAAATTCGAATACTGTATTCATATTTGCTACCCACTTTATACAGTGAGAACCAGAAAACTCTGGAAAAGAAAAACGAGTCTGAGACTCAGGTTATGATGTGATCAGTTACTAGTAAAACTATTTGCCTAATAACAACATCAAATACACTGCAGTATTATTTTAATGTCATCTTCCTCTATCCACATTTTCTGGTTCTCACTGTAGATAATAAGTATTTACAACTGTACTGGGAAGTTCAGGGAATTTTTCTTTACCTGGGATTCCCAAGACCAATATTGGCCGAGGGAACCTGTGGTTAGAAGTACATTTTTTTCCAGACACGGGCAGCCGTAGTACATTTGAATTTCCGAGCCGGGTCAACCTGGTCCCAGTTTGTACTGTACCTAGCTCTATGGACAGGGCTAGCCAGTGCAACAAGGTTGACGCGGTCAGACTTTATGCTTCATATAGGTTGAATTTGCTTTTACTAAAGTGGCAGAGGTGCGTGCATAAAGAGTTGTTTTACACAATTATTTGGTGCTTTGAAATGAAAATGCGCGTTTTTTTTCAAGAAAACTTTGCAGAGCAGCTGGTTTTACTTGATTGTCCCAGGCAAGGGAGGTTAAGTTACTTAAAGTTCCTCTGCTTGGGGTATTATAGGTCGGTAAATGTTGGTAAAAGGGTGGTAAATAATTGTACATTTTACAATATGGCGGCAATATTTACGCTTTTTAATTTTGTACAGTGTACACTATGTAAGGACATTTTTGGAGCATTAACAGGAACTTTTCAGATTTTTAAAATTTTCTCAAAATTATTTGAAAAGAAAGTTTGATGAATGTAAACATTTAACAATACTGAACTCTGTTTTCAAGAATCACTAATGACGCAGATGAGTAAAAAAAGCGCATTAGTTTTCGTATTTTAAGCTAAAAATATCTTTATGTTTCGTTGCTCTATAAATATTTTTAAATCTGTCATTCCTTGACGAATGAAATTTAAACTTTTATGTTTGCTTGATGAAATCATTGAATTTTTAATGTAAATTTGACGAATAAAGTACAATTGTTTAGACTTACTATATTGATGAATTGATTAAATTAAAATCTTTATGCTTTCTTTTTAAAATAACGTTCAAATCTAGCTTTCACGGCTTAATGACTAAAGCTCATTCCCCCTCCCTTGGAATTTGCTCATTTTTATGTAAAATTCAAAACATGCTGGGGGTGGGAGGGGAAAATGTGTTGCCAAGTTTTGGATTTAAACATATTTAAAAAAAACTTTATTTTGAGTGATTGATATATTCTATAACATTAAAATTAAAGAGGTAGAATGTGCCTGCTCTCTACGTACACTCCAAATTTTTCCAAGTAGGGGACACCAACAATTTTCGTGAAAGAGGGGGGGGGGGTTCGTCCCCAATTTTTGCAGGAGGAGGACGTCCCCCTTTCCTCCCCTTAAGCCGCATCTGTTCCAATATTCCCAAAACTTAACACCAATATTTTTTCTTTAAATATCTATTTTAATATCTAAGAATTTTTAAATGTCGTCTTTTTAGGACCACCATAAAAAATCCTATTCAGTAATGACTGGATTATAAGGCGTAAACGATATTAAAAATGACGTAACCTTGAAACTTAAAATAGTAAATATCTAATTTCATCACAGCAAACTTTTATTATAATCCTAATATAAAAAATTAAAACATCAGTGTTTTGGGGATTGAACAGTTGTTTATTCTACTTTGAACATTCTAACGATAACATTATTTAAAACTAAACGATTTTTTTTCGGCTAAAATCGTAACTTTTGTGTAATCTTCAAAGCTTGATCTAGGTATCCAATGTGGACACTTTTAAATTGGAGATCAATACTTTGATCCCTTCAGTTATCCCTGCATTGTGGTCACCACGGGATATTGATTCACAACACAACAGTTCTGACTTTATATTGTATCATACTTTTTTAAAAATTATTCACTGCTAAATTTATAATTTCAATAATGAGCGGTTGAGCAGAGCCGGCACACTTGCTGGTTTCTGTTTGAGTTAAAGTATGCTGAGAAGTAAACCATCTTTTAAAAATCTGCAAAACATTTGTCAAAAATGAAAAATGCTTTAACCTTTTACTGATGATTAGGTCCAATTTTATTTTTAGAATAAATTGTTGTAAAAAAATTATGTCTTTATTGATATAAAATATATGTTTTTGTGATTTTCTAATATTTTATTAATATTAAATATATCTTTATATACTTGCAATATATATTTATATATTTACCTGATTAATTGTGAATATATCCTAACTAAATATATATTTATATATTTACCTGATTAATTGTGAATATATCCTGACTAAATAAATATTTATATATTTGCCTGATTAATTGTGAATATATCCTGACTAAAACTTCCTCTGCTACTGTTTGTTTCTTCAATCAAAGCTGCCATATTTGTGCTCTAGAATATATTATATATTATACAGCGGAGACCAGAAAACGGTGAAATGATTGTCGCCTGAATTCTTTCTTTAAACAATATCATTTCAAGAAGTTTTTAAAAACTGTGAAATAGAAAAAGATTTATTTACAAAGCTATTTATTATACAAAGCTAGGGTCTAAGACAACAATAATCCTGTTTTTGAATGGTTTTTTTGAGGTATGTAATTTACAGGGTTACCCACAAAGAATAATACTTTAAATTCGACCTAAAACTCTTTCAATTTAATAATCTGTGGATTGTTATTGGGGGTTTGCCCTAAATATAGTAGAATAATAAACGTTTAAATGATTTAACTAATGAAGAACGAAACAAGTAAGAACTACTGGGTACAGTCGTCTCTGAAATCTCAATCTTTTTGGGTCCTCCTGTATCATGTACATACACAATATGAAAACAGATATGACTTGTATCTGTCAAAAAACGGAATTGTTACAGAATCTTGTTTAATAAAATTTGGTTTCATTTAAAAGCTCCGGCCATTCCGCACTTTGTACACTAAGCTGTTTATTAAAAGATAGCAACGCCAGTGGATTTCTCACTGCAAAATAAACAGAAGTAGAAGGTTTATATGACATCACCAGTACGACTTTGTGACCTCATAGCTCCTCTATCTTTGATTTCGCGTTTAAGTTTGAGAAGCGCAAATTTAATTTGTTACTTTTTGAAAAATTCAAAACATTTTTGTTCTTCTCAATAACTCTTTAAAAAAGAGGAGTTTTGATTGAAGAATTATAAGAATTTAATCTTATATATAGGCGAATACATAACAATAAAAATTAGTAAAATTGTAGATATAGCATACCCTGCTAAACACAGAGAAAAAAATCTTATTCCAATTAATTTCGTGTAATGATTGGAGGGGGACTTGAGGACTGAAAAGATATTTTTGAACATGATAACTGTATTATCTTGGTCTGTCCATTAAGTCTAAAAGATGAATATAAAATTTTAAAGTCAGCATGAACTTCCAAAAACTAATTTTGCCAAGAAAGGGGTCAAACACCTTTACCGAAGTCTGGATCTGGAATTCATATTTAGGTGTTTTCTGTTGCATCAACCAAGGAAACTCTCAGAAACTTTCAACAATATCTTGGCGCAGTCGGAGGTCAATGACAACTTTAATTTTTATATAACAGCTAATTTTACTTTAAGAAATATTGCCAGTATTTTAAGAGTTACAGGTCTGCCTACAAAGGATGAGATCTCAGAGACGACAGTACGGAATTTATTTAGACATAATTAACATTGAAATCGTCATATTTTAAATGCTTCAGGTCGTCTTTACAGTCTCAATCTTTGGTGATAACCCTGGGTATGTAATATGAAACAATTCCGATTTTATAACACACACATGTAAGAATAGAAATTAGGAAAAATATTTGTTTTCCATTTTTCTTACCCTAGCAGCAGAGGGAGAGTAGGGTGTGTCAGGTCCCATATTTTGCCCAATATTAGGACTCCGCTATTAAAAAAATTTTATAATTAATGTAAACAAAATTTCAAGTGACCCCAATTTATTATTTTTTTATATTAAAATAAAGTTAAGAAAGTGCTATTAAAAAAAGGTAAAATGAAGTTAAGAAGGTGCTACTAAACAAAGTTAAAATAAAGTTTAGAAAGTGCTACTAAACAAAGTTAAAATAAAGTTAAGAAAGTGCTACTAAACAAAATTAAAATAAAGCTAAGTAAGTGCTACGAAAGAAAGTTAAGAAAGTGCTACTAAACAAAGTTAAGAAAGTGCTACAAAACAAAGTTAAGAAAGTGCTACTAAACAAAGTTAAAATAAAGCTAAGAAAGTGCTACTAAACAAAGTTAAAATAAATCTAAGAAAGTGCTACTAAACAAAGTTAAGAAAGTGCTACAAAACAAAGTTAAGAAAGTGTTACTAAACAAAGTTAAGAAACTGCTACTCAACAAAGTTAAGAAAGTGCTAATAAACAAAGTTAAGAAACTGCTACTCAACAAAATTAAGAAAGTGTTTCTAAACAGAGTTAAGAAAGTGCTACACAAAACAAAGTTAAGAAAGTGCTACAAAACAAAGTTAAAATGAAAAACTAAAAATGAGAATATCTACTAATATTTCTTGTTCAGTTTACATATTTCTTTTTAAAAAAATTAATAATGATAAGTGTCTTATGTTCATTGTACTATGGCATACTTTGAGTCTAAAAGCCGTCTCCCTATTACAGAGTTTTCTGGTTATCACTGTATAACGTGTAATTATTAAAAATTGTTTTTAATTTACCTTTCTGTACAAACTCCCAGTGTTTGGAACCTCCATGTCGTCTTTGCCCGCGCTAATCTAAAAATGTCGTCTTTTATTAGAAAATAATTCAAAATAATTAAAAATCTAATTATAATTTACATTCAACCCCATCATAATATTAATAATTTAAATTCCCAAATAATAAAAATTTTCTTATTTTGAATTTATTAAATAAAATAAAATTTTTCTAAATATCCCATTTTAAATCAATATTTAAGATACAGCAGGAATTGTCTGTCTGTTTCTTTGTCTGTTTGAATCCGTTAAACGTCAAAACGGTTGAATCTTTCAACATATTTTTGTACCAACTCACATGATCCAGGGAAGGTCTGTGGCTGGTCGAAATTGAAAGATTGTGTCTAATAGAAATGCCGTACTTAACGAGTTTTGAAAATTGACCAATTAAAGCAGAATTATCCACAATATTTTATACTTGTTGCAGTTTACAATGAAAAATGGCAGGTAAAAAATCAACAGTTAAAAGATAAAAATTACTAGGAAAGGGGCGCGAAGTGCTCAAAAAGCCTAGTATAATAAATTCAAAATTATTTACAAAGACAATCTCATAGACATAACACAATTCCGATGTTTAATGGGACACAATGTACTGTAACATAGTATATTGGGACACCATGTACTGTATAATAGTATATTGGGACACAATGTACTGTATAATAGTATATTGGGACACTATGTACTGTATAATAGTATATTGGGACACTATGTACTGTATAATAGTATATTGGGACACCATGTACTGTAACATGGTTTATTGGGACACCATGTACTGTATACTAGTTTATTGGGACACCATGTACTGTATACTAGTTTATTGGGACACCACTTACTGCATTATAGTTTATTGGGACACCATGAACTGTATAATAAGTAGATGTAAGTTGATAATGCATCTGTAGTCTCTGTAGACTGGAAGGTGGGAGGGGGTAGGGTCGTGATTTTTTTTATTAATATTTCATATTTTAATATTTTTAGTCAACTACAAAGAACGACCACATAGATCCAGATTGCTATGAAAAGTTGGATCAGTTTTCAAGACAGGATCGACTTTCAATATTGGAACACCTCGTCCCTTGATTAACGTCACTAACTTACTTATACTTTTTTGTAGCCCTAGATATGTTCTTTATTAAAATATAAAGCACTTGTTTTTAGATTTTGATTTTAGAAGATATTGGCAAAATTCTCATAGATTTTTAAATCAGATCTTGCAATGTTATTATAACTGTGCGAGATAATACAACTAAATATTCACAATTTGGACCCGCCTAACCAGAGTAGGTTGTTTAATTGGTTCACCCATTATAATCGAATGAGTTTTGTAGATAAATGGATGTACATTGTACACTATATACAATATTGTTGACAGTTAATACATCTTCTGAAAGGGGGGTAAGTCGACTTTACCAAAATCCTCTCGGAGAAAAACACCAAACCAAATCCAGTCTCCGCTCAAATTAATCTGTACTCTCCGACAAAAGAAACAATAAACAGT
Organism: Eurytemora carolleeae; assembly: GCF_000591075.1. Classification (NCBI taxonomy): domain Eukaryota; kingdom Metazoa; phylum Arthropoda; class Copepoda; order Calanoida; family Temoridae; genus Eurytemora; species Eurytemora carolleeae. The sequence goes on along the minus strand of NW_019396765.1, from coordinate 193,507 downwards.
GAAAAGTTTTACTAAGTGAAAGATCAAATCCATAAATAACTTTGCATTTCATAGTAAACTCAACTTAAACAACCGGGTTTATATTTTCAGAAGTATTTACAAATGTTTTAAACCACCTAACCCTCAAACCTTTAAACACTCCTTTTTCACTTCGACACGAAAAACTAGTTAGTTATTTTATCAAACATTTAATTACTTTAAAATATTGTCATTTATGTTTAATCTGCCTGTATTTTATTACAGGTTTGAAATATATCAATTAAATGATTATTAGATACAACTGTGTCCGAGTTGAGGAGCCTAACCAACCTAACCAACGAACCCAAACCAACAAACCAATTAAACAATCAACCAACCTACCTATCTAACATCCTAGTGTCGACCCCCCTCAAGTTCTTACAAATATACTTTTAAAACATAATATTAATGATAAGTGAGGATAAAGGAAATAAAGTAGGGAAAAGAGGTATAAAGAAAAGAAAGATTACTCGCGAAAGGTTTGAACAGAGGGTAACATAAATTAATAGAATCATGTTTATGAACTACATCCATAACTGAACTATCTAAATTGATATGTATTTGGTTGAAATCCCAATTTTTTTATGCTCATCTTAACAACCATTCAAATCTTTTAAAAACTTAGATTTTACCAATTTTTCACGGATTTTTCCTCATTTTTTATTAAATTACAAATATTGATAATTTGTAAATTTATCCGCTAAATTAAACAACCTTTTACAATTTACATATTCAATAACGCATATCTTAGTTTACCTTCGACGAAGGGAGAAAGGTTGTTGAGAATTTTTTCCCTAAACTACTTCGAATTGAATTCCTCCTGAAATAAAAAAAAATTCAGAAAGGAGGGAGTTTTGCCACAAACTCAAATTTATTAATTAATATATATTTTCAAAACGATGTCGTAGACCTTAGATATTTTAAACTAGGAATTCTATTAGATCAACTAAATATTGAAGGTGTACAACATCAGGTTGAAAAATTATAGAGACGATCATCCAGTAAAATCGTGCTCATTAAAATCGTTCGTTCAAAAGAAACCTACAAAAAAACGAAATTATAAAAGTTTGTTTAAAAATCGCTCGTTCAGTAAAAAACCTGAAGTTTTTTCAAAATCTTTTGCAAAATTTGTTCGTTCAGTAAAAAAACCTTTTGTTTTTTCAAGTTCGTTTATGAACGATCAAACGTTTTAATTGTTAGTTTTTTTTCGTTCGTTTTCGTTTGTTCATAAAAATTCCTTCGTTTTATAAACTAGCCGTCTACCACTCCGTACATGTAAGCATTTTTATTATAGACCTTGTTCGACCCGAGGTTGGAAATTTTGTACTGTGGATATTGAGATTAATGTTTGATCTTAATCTTTTGTTAATCTGCAGATCAATTTATTCTTTATTCAATACCCATTGATAATCGTACCCTGCAGGAAAAACTGAAAAGTTCTCGAGATTATGGGTCTCCAAAGCAAAACTTTAAAATTGTGGATATCGAGATCAATGCTTGATCTCCCCTCTTTAATTTTTAGTTTGTTTTCAGGAAAGTTTATAAAATTCAACCATTCAGAGTGGTAAATGCAGAATCTGGAAAAGCCCATAAGAAGCGGGAAATTGGAATTTAATGAGAAAATTCTAATTGGTCTGAATCTTTAGTAGGAATATTGAAAAAGAGGGTAAAAGTGCGGATTAAGAAGAAATCAAAAGTTTCCACAGTGGATATTCAGATTAAGCGATTAGTATTATAAGTTTCCAATTCTAATGTTTTCTGAGCTGGAAACTTTAGATTTGGATATCATTAATCCTGATCGCTTAATCTGAATATCCACTGTGGAAACTTATAAATTTATTTTTAATCCGCTCTCTTTGGATAGATCCTAGATATCACATTTTTAAAAATATTTTACTTTGCATTAAAAACAACAATTTCAAAATCAGTTCTCATGAAACTCTGAAACGTTTTTGTAAAGATAAAATTCTTAAATATCCGTCATTTTCCTGCAGTTAAATTACAATCGCAACATTTTATGATGTTCTCGCTACAAACTTAAATTGTAATAATATGTAATATAATGTAATAATGTTTTAACACCAAGCACCAGGAAATATAAATATTTAGTTTTTTAACCATTTCCTACTTCATGTAATAAGGATACGTTTGATCACAAATACAGAAACGATGCTATATCGATTGGACTAATTATCCGATTAAACTAAAGTCAGCTGTTCACAAGCCGAATTTTAGAGGATTAAAACAAATATAAATTTAATCATTTTATATGTACTAAAAAACCTTTTATCATGTTTAAGGACTATAGTCCTTTTAAATGTTAGTCTAAATAAACTTTAATCTAAAACTTACGTTCCTTCAATCGATCATTAGCCCAGTTGATATGACACCACAACTGCGGGAAAATAAAAACCTGTTTTTTAAAAAGTTAAAGAGTGCATCTCTATTCTGTAGAAAGGAATTGAGTTTTTGTCACAAACTCTGATTTTCTAATTTCAACTTTATGGCAAACCAATGTCGTAGACCTTTAATATTTCAAACTATGAACGCTGTTAGATAAAAAAATGTAAGTGTGAAATATCAAAGGTTGCAAAGATATAAGGATTACAAAAATTGAATTTGTGACAAAGTCTCAAATCCTTAATCCAAAGACTAAATTAGTCTGGAGTTTGGCAAAAAGAGAGGATCAAGCGTTGATCTCGATATCGATATTTTAAAGTTTTCAGCTCAGCTTAGATCAGTTTTAATTACCTACTATCCTTATACGGCAGTTCCTCTGGGATCGAGATACCCGCCTCAAGAAATGGATCTTCCGCCATTTCCATTTCTCCATCCGCCTCATCAACTATCATGTAGGAAACCTATAACACGTCATGCGACGTTACTGGTGCGCCTTTGTGACCTCTAGTTTAGATTTTACTCACCAGCATAAGAAAATATTTTTTTCCAGTTTTATATTAAAATTTAAAAACATTCGTATATATGTTCCCTATTAGCCGACCAAACGGCAGGACCATATGGGCTGACATTTTTTGTGGACACTAATGGGTAGCCCAGGGGTGACATAGACTAAAAAAAATTTAAAATTGTCTTTTTTCTTTTGTTATTCCACGGGCATCGCCGGGCATTTTAGCTAGTCCATATAATAAAACAAGACATTCGTATATATGTTCCCTCTGGTCAGCCAAACGGTTGGACCGAATGGGCTGAAATTTTTGTGGACACTAATGGGTTGTCTGGGGGTGACATAGGCTAAAAAATTTTATTTGTTTTCTAAATATTTTTGTTTGCTTTATTTATTTATTTTATTTGACCTGCAGGTTTCTATCAATTAAATAATTGATTTCAAAATCTTCATCATCGTCCCCAAAAGGGTTTAGCAAGGTCTCTGCAACCTAAGAAAAAAACAAAAGATAATTTAAGTTGGTTGTCACCAGTATCTATTTGTTTAAAAAACATTTTCAAAAGAAGCCCAAATTGTTGACAAGGATCTTAAAAAGAGTTTAACTTTTTAAACTTTAAACTTTGTAAATGATAAAATAAATAAAAAAGTAAAATAAGGGAATAGGCCATACAAAATATATTGTCCTTTAAGGGACTGCCACATAATTTCAAGTGACCCTCCATCTAAAGCATTACATTTAGTTCAAAATGGCACTTATTTTGAATTCAATAGTTATATTTTTAAAAAATTACTTTCTAAAAAATGGAGTTGTTATTTTGTTGAATAATTACCTTAATCCACCCCATGTAACTTATAAACTCTATAATTGTGAAGAAGGGAACTAGAAAAACAAAAATATAAAAAAATGTAAAAATTATAAAATTATAAAATAAAAAAATGTTTACATGTAAAAAAAAATATTAGAGTGCAAAATAAAATATAGAAGAATAGAAATAACAGAATAATAGAAATATAGAATAGAAATAACAGAATAATAGGCTTTTAGGGTGCTTCGCTCCCCCGGCCCTGTAAATAGTTTTAGTTTTTAACTTTTATTCTGAAAGTCGGCCATTTAAAAACATTTTCCAATTTTAGCAGATACTCTTTTCGATTTGGTGCATTAAAAAAATTCCAACTATTTTCCAATTTTGATGTTGAATAAACCTTCCCTGGGCACATTTGAGGTGCAACGCACAATTTGGGCCCGATCGGTTCTGCCGTTTTGACGTTTATTGGATACACTCGGACAGACAAAAAACAGACAGACAGACAAGCAAATTATATAGATAGATAGATGAAAATATGAAAAAATACAAATATTAAATATAAAAATAAAAGAACTGGGCTGGGAACTTTTGAATGGGATATCCTTAATCCTGATCGGTTAATTAATCTGGAGATTAATAACAAGAGGAGAACAAGCATTATTTAATCTGGAGATTAGGAAAAAGAGTAGATTAAGAATTAATTCCGATATCCACCATTTCAAAAGGTCCCAGCTCGGCATATCAAAATATTAGAAAATCGAATACTTTAATGCATTTTCAAATAAAACAGGAGATCAAAGACATCTGTTTATTTCAATGTTAAATTTTCAAATATCAAATATTTAACTAAAAGAGTGTTAATTTCCTCAACACTAGTTGAAGACAACAAAAAACTAAAATCTCCAAAAGCGTGTGTGCATGTTTTTCATTTCTGGGAAGTAAGAAAAACAAAGATGAGATTTTTTAACGTTGAATACAATACTTTGATGATAAAACAAGATGTAAGATGTTATCAAACAAATTATTTACGTATTTACTTACTTACTAATTTGCTAATTTGTTTTTTCAAGAATGATGATTTTTTTTCTTTAATTTTTCTAAAACTTTCATTTCCAATAAGTGTGCTATCCCCAAGGAGTACGGAATATAATGAAGAAAGGATCGACCCGGCCCGCCAACCATATGGTTTATACATGCATGCTTTGCAGACGGTACCCCATTTAAAAAAGAGCTTTTAAATGTCGTCTTTAATTCTTTTAATGTGTTATTTTACTTAACCATATCAAATAAAACCGATTTTTATATGATAAAAAAATACGTTTGTAACGCCAATATTTTCCATCCCAAAAAAATGTGTTTGTCTGGCGTTATTCAGCCTACTTTTTCCCCAGTGTAATATATCTATTCTGAATACATGAACGGCGTGCATTGTACGCGGTATTTGTACATCAGACAGTTAAGGAAAGCATATTTCTTATTTAAATGGAGTACCGTCTAGCTGCAAAGCATTTATAATCATATGGTAGGGCGGGCCCAGGGGGCGGAAACGTCATGTATGTGTGTGTCTGTTCCAAAAGAATGTGTGTAAGTGATAACGAACCGAAGGGTTGTTCTGTAGGTATTTAGAGTACATAAGAATCTCGGTATTTGTACAGTTTAGGAGAGTACATTTATTTATTCTTAAATGTTTTTAAAATGAGTTCAAGATACATGTAATATATTATTTAAATATTTAAGTCAACACTATAAGCCAAAATTTTCATACAAAGAATATAATTCGATTAAAGTTTACAATAAACTACTTGTTATTCAAGCTTAATTATAATTGACGACATTGTTCTGCAATTTCCTTGACTGTAGTTATGTTGTGTGTCTGTACCAAAAGATTGTGCATGTGTGATAACGAACTCGTCTGCATAGTAGTGCGATTGATTCTCATGCCAGACCAGCGTCATTTCCCATCCCTTTATTCATATTCCCTTGGCGGGCCGGGTTGATCCTTTCTCCATTGTATTCAATACTCCTTGGTTATCCCCCCCCCCATAACCAAGATATTACACCCACCTATAAAATCTGGAGTATGATAACTGAAGGGTTGATCATTTGAATAAGAAACAGACAAAGCAGGAAATGTAGAATTATCACTAAAAAACTAAATCTATTAGGAAAATGAAAAAAAATTTGATTCAATAGAATAAGATGACGTGAAAGTTTTTACTTAAAACTTCATATTTAGAAATGATGATAAAATTAATCGTGAAAGCTTTCTCACAAAGTGTTTGTGTAGGCTCAGTGAATAAATATTAATTTTTATCACTAAGTATTTTTGTCTTTTACTACTTTGTCCTATACTCCTTCGTCCTATAGTCCTTTGTCCCATACTCCTTAGTCCTGTCCTCCTTTGTCCTGTCCTCCTTGGTCCTGTCCTCTTTTTTTTCATGAACTTCTTTGTCCCTTTCTACTTTTCTTGTCTTACTTTGTCCTTTCCTCCTTAGTCCAAAACTCATTTGTCCTTTACTCATTTGTTTTCACTCAGCTGTGACCTATTCTCTTTGTCGTAAACTCCTTTGTCCTATACTCCTTTGTCCTATACTCCTTTGTCCTATAATCCTTTGTCCTATACTCCTTTGTCCTATACTCCTTTGTACTATGCTCCTTTGTCCTATACTCCTTTGTGATATACTCCTTTGTCCTATACTTCTTTGTCCTATACTTCTTTGTCCTATACTCTTTTGTTCTATACTCCGTTGTTCTGTCCTCCTTTGTCCTATACTTCTTTGTCCTGTACTCCTTTGTCCTATACACCTTAGTCTTATAATCCATTGTCCTATACTTTGTCATATACTCCTTTGTCCTATACTCCTTTGTCCTATACTCCTTTGTTATTTACTCCTTTGTCCTTTCTTCCTTATTCCTATTCTCTTTTGTCCTATACTGTACTGTACTCTTGTATTTTACTCCTTTGTACTTTACTACTTTGTATCATCAAAATTGAAGATGATTGTTGAAAACTATTTTGATTTTTTTTTTTTATCAACAATTTAATAGTTTGATTCTAAATAACATTATCCGTAATCAGAGATGTGTTTATAGACGGGATTAGGTAGAATAACAAAAGGTAGAATAACGAAAGGTATAATAACAAAAGGTAGAATAACGAAAGGTATAATAACTAAAGGTAGAATAACAAAAAGTCACATAAAAAGGTAATATTACATAAAGCATAATTTTACGAATATTTCTTCTTGAAATTATTGACTGGAAAAGTTAGTTGTTACGACAAAATGTTGCTGTTTCTTCATACAGTATTTAAAAAAAGGTAAATTACAAAAGAATTGAGTTTTTGCCACAAACTCAAATTTTCTAATCTCCATATATTACCCATTACCATAGATGTTATATTAGTTACTAGCTTGGGAACCCAGCGCTGCCAAGGTTACTGAATGTTACCCCCGCCGTTTACCCGCACTTGAACGATTTTACCGGGAAACTAAATTTTTGCTATTAAAGTCGACCCACTAAACTCAGAATTTCAAAACCAAGCTGAGAACATTTTCGTGGGTCTCCCGAGTTCCCCAATCAAATATTGAGGCAAACTGGTCCAGGGGGTTCTGTATTATGATCGGACAAACAAACAAACAGAGATTACAACTTTTACATTACATTTACGTTGTAAATCGGAAACCTGCACATTGTAAATTTAATATGTTAACTTGTCATGTTATTGTGTAATAAATATTACTTACTTACTTACTTACTTACTTACTTACAATTAGATTGTTAGATCTAACTGAATTTATAGTTTGAAATATGTTATTGGGTAGCAAGAAATTATAGTTTAAAATATCCAAGGTCTATGTCAAGAATGTAGGGATTAGAAAGTTTGCGACAAAGACTCAATTCCTTTCAATGAAAATTTGTAACAAAATACCGATGTTCTCCACTAGGTATAAGATACTGTCTACCAAACAGTGCTGCTAGAAAGTAGAGATAAACAGAACCTGTCGCAACCTCAAATATATAAATATAAATATATTTGTCTTGACTGAACCTTTTGCCTCATACTCTAATTTTCTGATCCCTATATCCCTCTAAAATCTGATTATGTAAAATGAAAATTGTTTGAATTTAAAGAATTAATTTTTTCAAAATAAAATATCTATCCAACTGTATTACATCAAAATTTCAAAAATATAAGATTAGAAAATTTAAGTATTCAGCTTTTTTATAAAAATGACAGAATATAATCGAATTTTAAAAAATCTCAAACATTTGTATAAAAACACAAAACTTTCATTTAAAAACAAAGAATTTGAGTCATTGCCAGAAACTCAGATATTCTAATCACTATATCTTTGCAACCCAATGCTATATAGCTTAGATATTTCAAACTATGAATTATGGTAGATCAAATAATCTAAGTTTGAAATATCAAAGGTTTGCACCATCAAGTTGCTAAGATATAGGGATTAGAAAATTTAGATTTGTGACAAAGATTCAATTCCTTTATCTTGCCATTTAAAAACTGTCATAAAAAAGCTATAAAAACACAAATTCACCATAAAGAAGTATGTGCCAAAAATATTAAAATTTTCTCTCGTAAAATGAACTTAAAATTTCTAAGCTCCATACTTTTGCAACCAGATGGTGTAAACCTTTGGTATTTCCAGCTTATATTATTTGATCTTACAGTATTCATATTTTGAATTATCAAAGGTCTACAACATTGGGTTGTAAAGATATATAGAGATTAGGAAATCTAAGTTTGTCGCAAAACTCAAATTTTTTGTTCTTAGCTTTCTAAAATATTAAAAAGGTAAAATCAGCAACCGTCAGTGGGTCTAATAGAGATCTGATTTGTCATATAAAAATGTATTAAGACATTGTCTAATTTTTATAATACAACTCACCTGGGTATAGGCAAGAGGGAATTCTACCCAGCCATAGTTTAATATACTCCTAGTTCACACTTCAATATTATATATATATATAGTTTAATATACTCCTAGTTTACACTTCAATATTATATATATATATAGTTTAATATACTCCTAGTTCACACTTCAATATTATATATATATATAGTTTAATATACTCCTAGTTCACACTTCAATATTATAATACATAATAATTAATACATAATTTGGACTGCACCGCCAATTTACAATTACTAAAGCGACCAGAGGAGTGTGATATATATGTGTTAGCTATAGCTTGCCAAACGGCTGGACCAATGCTGGATTTTCCCCCATGGTTACCCTGGAAGTAACATTGGCTAAAAAATGTTCTGCAAAAAAGGAAATTTTTTTTGAAGTAAATTTTTTTTCAAAATCAAATTTTTTTATTCCACGGGCAACGCTGGGCATTTCAGCTAGTGGTTGGCCAATATATCTGCAAATTCTACTAAAGTTTTAAATTCTCTGAGCTGGAAACACAAATCATTGAGGAAAGTTAATTTCTGAATATAATTTTGAATTTTGAATGTTCCTATTGCAAGTCTCTATATACTCGAAACTTGAAACCAAGTTTGCATAAACAGGAGGCTCACATACAAACTAGAAAATATATCCATTAAAGGGACTGTAGTTGAAATATATCCATTAAAGGGACTGTAGTTGTAATATATCCATTAAAGGGACTGTAGTTGTAATATATCGGTTAAAGGAACTGTAGTTGTAATATATCCATTAAAGGGACTGTAGTTGAAATATATCAATTAAAGAGACTGTAGTTGAAATATATTGATTAAAGGGACTGTAGTTGAAATATATCCATTAAGGGGACTGTAGTTGTAATATATCCATTAAAGGGACTGTAGTTGTAATATATCCATTAAAGGGACTGTAGTTGAAATATATTGATTAAAGGGACTGTAGTTGAAATATATCGATTAAAGGGACTGTAGTTGAAATATATCCATTAAAGGGACTGTAGTTGTAATATATCGGTTAAAGGGACTGTAGTTGTAATATATCCATTAAAGGGACTGTAGTTGAAATATATCCATTAAAAGGACTGTAGTTGAAATATATCGATTAAAGGGACTGTAGTTGTAATATATCGATTAGAGGGACTGTGGTTGAAATATATCGATTAAAGGGACTGTGTTTGTAATATATCGATTAAAGGGACTGTAGTTGAAATATACCCATTAAAGGGACTGTAGTTAAAATATATTGATTAAAGGGACTGTAGTTGTAATATATCAATTAAAGGGACTGTAGTTGTAATATATTGATTAAAGGGACTTAGTTGTAATAAATCGATTAAAGGGACTGTAGTTGAAATTTTTATTTAACCTTCATTTAAAAGATTTACAATAGTAACCTTAAAACCTTAACTCTATAAATAATATGGTTTTTTGGCTTGACAAATTATTAACTCTGATAATTTCTCCGTTGTCGCTGAAGCAAAAAATCTGTAAAGAAACCACAAATGTAAATTGTCAGGATTCATTTGAGAGATATAAAACGTTTCCACGATGCATATAATTACTGAGTTTGACCACATAGTCGATGTTCAAAATCATGAATCGGTTTTTTAAAATTATTAAATAACGACGACGAAAAATAAAGTAAAAATTATATAGTAAACTAATTGGATGGAATTTTTATTGAAAAGACGACATTTGAGAAATTTGTAGAAATCTGCGAACAAATTCGTAAAGAATAAGAAATTCAATATAATGATGAAAAAGAAATAATTAATTCTAGCATTAACTTATTGACAAATTTCTATTGAGAAATATGTTCATAAACATCTAATTAGTTTACTGTAAAATTTTGATACATTTTTCGTCGTCGTTATTTAATAATCTAAAAAAATCAATACTCAAAACGTAACCAGCCAAATGAATAATTTTGTATGTTGCTCAAACTTAGTAATTATATATCATTAAAACGTTTTTTATGCCTAGAATGAATCCTAAAAAATATATTGCCGGTCACTCCCTTTAAGTCTGACATTGGGAATCTGACATGCCACTTTTTTATAAATGCAATCTTACTTTAAATTACGTTTACAGTCCCTTTAATGGAAATGAATAAAAAGATAAAAAAATGTTTTAATGAAGAATATAAGATTATATCAATAAGAGAAATGATACTAATTCATTACAAATAGAATGTAATATAAGATATTAATAAAAGTAAAAATGAATACTTATTTAAAAACACAAATACATTGAAAGAATAGAAAGATATTGTTGTTCAAAGCATTGAAAATTATGAAAATGAATAAGAAAATCAGCGAAAAATATGAAAAATGGGTAGTTTATTGTAGTATTTAAAAAATACTAGGAAAAATATAGGAAAAATGGGTAGTATATTGTAGTATTTAAAAAATAACAGGAAAAATATGAAAAATGGTAGTATATTGTAATATTTAAAAAATGCTAGGAAAAATATGAAAAATGGTAGCATATTTTAGTATTTAAAAAAAGTTCAAACAATAAAACAAAACACAGATAAATAACAAAAGGATTTAATATATGCATTGTAGTACTAAAAAGAAGTAAAAAACAAAACAAACAAAAAACACAGAAGAAAAAGTAAAAAGGTAAATAGGCATTGCAGAAGCAAAAATATTAAGAATACAGATACGTAGTGAAAATGGTAACATCAAAAAGAATTTAAAGAAACAAAAAAAAACACATTTTTTAAAATTCTTTCTAATTTTGCGATGTACTACATATATGGGGAAACAATGTAGTACATCGCAGAATTAGAAAGAATTAAAAAAAAAACACAAATATAAAAGATAGACAGACAGATAGATAGATAGACAGACAGATAGATAGATAGATAGATCGACAGATAGATAGATAGATGGATTACCTTGCCTTGTTCTTTAGCCCGTTGAAGGAGTTTAAGCGCCCAAAGTATTGGAGTCCAAGTAGATTCATGAGGAGTCCTCTGATCAACCTGAAATATATGTTTAGTATTGGAGTCCTGTTAGAATCATGAGGAGTCCTCTGATCAGCCTGAAATATATGTTTAGTATTAGAGTCCTGTTAGAATCATGAGGAGTCCTCTGATCAACCTGAAATATATGTTTAGTATTGGAATCCAAATAGATTCATGAGGAGTCCTCTGATCAACCTGAAATATTAACTATTCAAAATAAAAGTATGTAGACGGTTGCTGACTTAAATTGAAAAATATAAACATTCAAAAAATATATCTTTTCACATTTGGCCCAAATGTTTCTTCCCCTGGATCAACCTGAAATATATATTAATAAGATGGAGGTAGGGGCAAAAGATTTACATTTTCTCCTTCACTATATATATATGTATATTTATTCATAGAGTGGCAGATCCAATAATAACCAGTATTATCCATTAAACTGTTATATGAGCCACCATAAGATAGATATCGTCCTAATTCTATCTAGAAAAGTATTCAATTAAAAAAAATTCTTTCTTTTACTAACTTTTAATACTGAATTTTTATATTTTAACTTTGAAGAATTTTTTTCTTACTAATCAAACGCTTTTCCCAAGTCAATTCTCATCAAGTAGATATATCGGTCGCCGAAATAATACTTTCAAATTCCACTCTTTCAAAAATTTACCTTTTCCAACCTTTCTGCTTCGTGAGGAAGGAGAAGTTTACTTTCTACAAGAGAATCCATTGTTGGGAATCTATCCAACACCTGTATATATATATTTATTGATATTGCTGGACATGGTGTTTCGTGTGTCACGTGTGACATTCTTCAGCAGCAATTATTGTGGATTTTTCATAAATACAATTTCTAATTTCTAACAAATAATCTGGTTAAAAATATATACTTTATATTTGAAAATATCAAATTCAATTTGACATATTTGATATTTACACGAAATATAATAGAATCATAAAGATGAAGGGAGGAATTCACTTCCGTGTCTACATTCCTTTCTTTTACTAAACCGTTATGGATTTTACGAAAGCACTATTAACGTACGTCTTTTCCATTATACATCCATACTTTGTCTGTCTGTCTGTTTGTTTGTGCCCAATAAACGTCAAAACAGCTGAAATGTACAGATCTAACACAACATTTTGATAAATTGATTTATTGATTAGTCAATCTATTGATCAATTTATCAATTGATTATTTGGTTGGTTAAATTATTGATCAATTGATTTATTAATTAGTTGATATATTTAATATATTGATCAATTTATTAATTGAATTATTTATTAGTTGATATGTTAATATATTGATCAATTTATTAATTGAATTATTTATTAGTTGAGTGGTTGATATATTTATCAATTGATTAATTGATTTATATATTAGTTGATCTGTCAATTTATTCATTAATTGATAAAATGATTTATATATCAGTTAATTGGTTAATCAACTAATCTATATCTATTATGTGGTGATTCATGGTGTTAATGATTGATAGATGATTTGTTTAATTGATTCATAGTTTGAATTATTGATTTGATGAATTAAATAACCTTATGTGAAACTAGTCTATAAACTAGTATTGTAGATAAATTAACATATCTCATAATAGTCAGGCGTAAATTCTTCTTAAACTCCTGATTTTCCTGAAATATTAAATTCATAATAATAATAACAATAATAAATAATAATAATAATAATAATAATAATAATAATAATAATAATAATAATAATAATAATAATACAAGATTAATATATTAAAGGTAAGATTAAAGGGACTGTAAGCTGAATTTCATGTGACCCTCCGTACAAAACAACAGAACCTTTGAGAGCTTTGACTCATCAAGTATGAATAATTTATCAATATTTTTTTTCTTTAAACTGTTTATTTTCATTTGCGGTTTCTCTGCGAGAGTGACTAGAGATTTTTTTGCTTATAAAAAGCAATGAAGAAACTTACGGAAATAAACTCTTTTAGAGTTCGAAAACGACAATATCTTCCACATTATCTTTGGATAAAGGTTTCAAGGGTACCGTTGTAAATCGGACATTGCTATATCTGCATGGAGGGACACTTGAAATTATGCTAACAGCTCTTTAAGATAGGTAGAAAGTTATGGAAGGTTGACTTTTTAAAAAACGACGGGGGCATGAGGGGGGGGGGGGGCTGTTACTGAACATTATTAAGAATATAATTTTTTAAAAATTTATAATGTTTCCTGATTAGTTTTAATGCTATTCTATCCGGGTAGGGTAGACATGTAAACATCCCCCACCATCTTGAAACAACCTAAACAATACAAACTAATCGTCAATGCAAATTGTTTCTGACATGACTGGTAATACTTTGTGACCTCGCAGCTCCTCTTGTGTTTTGCTCTTCCGTACAATTATAAGAGGAATAAAGTATTTGAGTTTTTGCCACAAGCTCAATTTTTCGAATCCCTATATCTTTGTAACCTGATGAGGTAAACCTTTGATATTTCAAACTTAGAATATTTGATCTAACTATAGTTTGAAATATTTAAGGTCAACAACATTGGGTTTAGAAGATATAGAGATATCAGAGTTTGGGGCAATGACTCATTTACTTTATCCGGGTACATAAAAGAAATACAAAACATTTTTTTTTCAATAGCTAATATGTAAAAAAGAGCCAGGATTTAAAATCTATATGATTCTAAATGTTTGAAATTTACTTTAGTTTAACTTGTGTTATCAACGTCAACCAGACGCCGAATTTAAAGAAATTGAGTCTCAAATATAGTTGGTTCCACTTAAAATTGTATTTAATTTATCAAGATTTAAGCCGGCGCTCAATTCAAACCGGTTTTTGGAGATTTTTTTACACGCGACTTAAATTCATTAAATTTGGACACAGGACTCACCAGGGTGAGATGCGTCCTGTTTCTTCCATAGGAATTTAATTGCCTTTCGGTGTATAATTGAACAATCTCTAAACTTACAAGAGCTGTCTTCATATTCTTTTTCATTTACAACGCATATGCATACAAAACAGTACAGTGATAACCAGGAAACTGTAGAATATGAAGACGAGATTACAGCTATAATAAATTACATTTGATGTTGTTATAAAGCAAATAGCTTTACTAATTATTTACTAAATCACTTATTAAGTGAAATGGATCTGTTTACACTGCACAATTGCTGTGTCTCAAGCTCATTAACCTTTTTAAAGTCATAAATTAAGTTCAAAAGTCGACTTCCTATTCCAGAGTTTTCTGGTTTTCACTGTATACAAGAGAAAAGACGAAAATTGGATGTTGAATTGACCAAATTGTGATAGCAAGTCAGAACTTGGTGAGACAAGGACCAAGCACTGTTAAATCCGCGTGAGATGTTAGTTTGTTTTCTTCATGCATTCCTAATCTTCAGGATTGCTGCCTATCCCCTACATAGTACTGTAAATTGATGGTGCCCCCCTACGCCCGCAACAAAAATATGATTTAATGGTGTCCTCCCCCCACACGCCTCTACACAACAAATAACAAGCTATTAAGAAGTTTTTAATTTAGAAAATAACACTAAATAGAACAGCTTTTTAAGGCGTTATAGACATAAAATAAGAATTAGAGGATCTTGGACACTATAGTTTCAGAAGAAGAAATTTTTCCTTTTAATGAACAGCGCTACAATATGGATTTATCTCTAATTGGATAATGAGATAGATAGAAAGATAGATGATTCCGCCATGCAGTTTCTATTGGTTCAGAATAGACCACTCATATGACTTAACCCAGATTGGATCAGGTACTAATGGACTTGGCAATCGGCAAAATAGAGTGTGGAGGTCACAAACTTTAGCTTAGAGAGGAAGAGCCACAGGCAATGTCAATTTGTGATTTAAATTCGACCAGAGCTGGGAAATCTTATGGTGCTTGATCTTGATATTTTGTTAATCTGTAGATTATTATATTTATTTTTTGGATATCCCGCATGGTAATAGTATCCAGTCAGGGGTTGAAGGAGGTTTGATCAGGGGATGAATAACTAAGATTAAGCATTAATCCTTAAATTTAAAGTGCCCATGAAGAGTGGATATCGAGGTCAAGCGATCGGAAATATGAGTATCCAACATAAAAATTCCCAGATCAGAGTTGTTACCAATTCGATAGGCTATTTAATAAACGTGAAAATGGCCAAATTTTTGTGAAAATATTGGTTTGAAATACGTCATGCAATTTAAACAGAAAAGTTCGTAAAATTCTAAGTATTGTTAAGAATGAAGAAAAGTACCTGTGAGACATAGAATCCTGTCAGGAAGGTTATTGGAATATGAGAACTGAACAAACTACCGTTAAACAAAATTTGGTATAAAATTCTGCCACAAATATGTAAGAACAGTTTTTTTTTACAAATTGACTTGTGCCAAATAGGTAAATTTTAGAGAATAATTAATTGAGTGAAAGTTTAGACTTTTTAAACATTAAAAAAGTTTTGTTTTCAGATTTGGGAAATATTATTGTTTGACTATTTTTTTTAATTGAAAGCCAGCCTTTTTAAAATCAAATTTCTATTTTAATTATACTTTGCTAAAAATTAAACTAAAATAATTTTTTCACAAATTTAAAAAGAATAATAATCTGAAAAACATGAAACTTAAAGGGACTGTCAAGTAAAAAAGAAAGGGGGTATAGGCTGACAGCTATTCACTTTAGCTCTTGATCGAGACCCATGAAAGTTATATCTGATGTTCCTATCTCGAGAAATTTATATGAAACTGTGTCAAAATTATACGAAAAGTCATATATATTCAGCAGAACTCCCTCCAACGAGAGTGCAGTATACTGGTCACGTGGCTCTGTCTGCATCACGTGACCAGTATACTGCACTACCATTTTTGGGAGTTCTGATGACGTCATACGTACTAATAAATGATATTATCAATTATATCTATTAACAATGAAAATAAAAAATTACAAATAATAATTGGAGAAAACCTAAGTTACAATTAGGGTTCTCTGGGATATCTTCGTTTTCGGATTGGTTGCGTATTTGGTGAATATGATCTGTTTAAATCTATCAGTTCTATACAAAATTGTGTATGAATGAATTTTCGTATAAATTTGACACAATTTTATATCAATTTCTCGAGACAGGAACATCAGATAAAACTTTCATGGGTCGCGATCACGAGCTTAAGTGATTAGCTTTCAGCCTATAACCCCTTTCATTTCTTTACAGTCCTTTAAAGTTACTAAAAACAAGTATTTTTTGTCAAGATAACGGACTTTTCCTAAATCTTTGTGAATATACGCAGATTATCTCGAACATTTGCCTAAAAAAGTAATTTTTCCTTTTAAAGAGATTATCAACGTAATTCAAGGAGACCACCTCAAATAAAAAGTGGTCTGTCTGATTCACAACGATACCTTTTTAACTCTTATCTGAGTAACATGCAATAAGGGTGATATCGCTGTTTTTGTTTCTGAAAACGTGTTTGTTTATTTAAAAATTATCAACTTTCAGATAGAAAAACAAGTAAGTCTTTTGCTCGGATGAAAGTTTTCGGGATAACGTTGAAAAATAGGATTGCAACTCTTTAAATGGTAAACAGTCTGTATATATAATCAAATTATTAATTCTTCCCCTTTAACATCAAAAATAGTTCTCCAGGTTTGAAAATTATTACAAGAAATTTGTTTATAACAAACATGAATAAAATTTCCTACGTGAATGATGGAAGGAACGCTCTACAGTTTACACTATTCGATTAGAAACTTTTAGTGAATATAAAAATGTCCCAAATCTTTAATATTGGTCCAAACTTGAGGCTCTAGCACCACTACATGTTTTTTGGGACCCCCTGTAGGTATTTGAATACTAATAAATTGATTTAAAATTCCTGAAATTTGTTCCTAAGTACAAATATTAAAATTTATTGATGAATAAACATGTTAATTTTCATTATCACAAAAAGTAATAAGTTATCTAATATTAAAATCATTAAATAAAATAAAGATAAAGCGGGAAACTATTTGGTTTTGGAGAGCTTATCTTCCACTATTCAACTAGATATCCATAGTGTAAACTTTTAAAATTGAGCATTTAATCGTCAGAACGCCGGAATTAGAGATTTAAGGGACAAAAGTCCTGTTTCTGGTCACTGCGTATTTTTTACTATTTAGTCCAAAATTAAAACAAAAACAAGTTCATCAAATTTATAAAAACAAAAAACTTCGTCGTTAAAATCAAAATTTTAAGAAATACTGATGACTGATCAAGGATGACGGATTTATTTACATTCGAATTTTAACAAAACTGCGCTGGACACAGAATATTCAGGATTTTCGAGTTTACACTTCACGCTAGCGCACACTCTAGTTTTCTGGCGATTTAATGATTTAAAGATTTGAACCATTTTTAAAGAAAAACAAGGAAATCTTTCTCAATATCAATGAGAGAGGTTTTTAAAAGTACCGTTTCCAATCCGACATATCTTAATATTTTACTGATAAATCTAAATTACATCTCTGTATAGTCCCTTTAATAGTGTAGTATTTGATCTCTATGTTTTTATCTTTAACTGTTTAACTGCCAGTAATCCTTCGGCAGGTTTATGATGCTCGTAAAAAAATGACCAAACATTGCAGAAAATTGCGCTTGACATTGTATCAAGGTTGTTTCTCATTCGTTTTTTCAAAAATCAGAAAGTTTTTTCTAAAACTTGAAAATGGTATATTCCAAAATATTGACTCTGGCCTTCATTTCTTCGTTAGCTGATGAGTGATGATTAATTTTTGATTAAATTTTGCATAATTTATAAAAACAAACTTGCACTAAAAATGATTAACTAACGTTTGTTGATATTTTTTGGTTCAGATTATGCAAAATTATGATAAGGTTATGGTCGATTAATATCAATTTGAAAAATATGCAGGGTGTTTCAATAAACATTCTAATTGAGCGACGACTTTGATATCGTCTTTAAAAATTATTTTTTAAATAATCATAGTGATGCCTACATTATAGGAAAGCTATAATCCGTAGAGGTTTTGTCTGCTAGAGATAAGAATTTGTTGGTTTTTCCTTAGATTGTTTTGACCATTGCAATTAGGTAATACAACGGTAAAACGTAACATAGACGATTTCTTACTCTTTTCTAAAAGGGAGTGTACGCAAAAAAATGAAAGTGGGTAGAGTGGGATCCTGAATTGAATTCCTTTTCGGTTTGAGTAGTTTTTACCACTATCTCCTTATAGACGCAAAAGATATGGTAAAATTAGTAGCGATCGATATCGAATTCAATTTGGGAGCCTGTAAACCCCCGGTTTCATTTTTCGCGAACACTTCCTTTTATTGCCATATTTATTAAGACACCCTGTACAAACCTGTGAAAATCATCCTCAAACAGTACAACTCTATACAAGAAACTGAAAAAAATTCGAATAAAGTATTTTTAAAATTTTCATTATTTTTCAATACAAAATTGTAACTAAAAATCTAAATACATAAAGTAATCTAGTGTTTTGCTTCCATGCATTTATAAACCATACTGCAAGCTTAACCCTATCCTGCAGGGATAGGATTAAAGTTTAGGGTTATATTTTTTTGTAGGCCTAGACATTAATGTTTTAAAATTATAAGCACTTATATTAATTATAAGCAATTATAAGTTTGCAGTGATCTGATTTATATTGGTCTAAAATATCCTAGGCGGAATAGGGTTAAATTGCATCTTACGCTTTCAGAACATGATGTTGTTAAATCATATTCTGCGCTTCAGAGACCACAATGCCACGTTAAATTATATTAAAATGGCGACTGGTGAGAATATTTCGGATTTACCTTCTTTTATAAATCTACCATATATACTAGACATTGAAGGGAGTGTAGTTGTAATTTCAAAGAACCATTATATAATAATAGTATATAATATAATTAAGCTCTTATATAGCTCATATATCTTTTTTCGTTATAGCTGGTAAAATCGGCCAAACGGCTGGACCAGATTTGTAATGACAAAGCCCCATTGTGCTGTAAATTGGTCTCAAGCTCTCAAGCAAGAATTAATGAGAATTTTTCCAATTACTTCTTGAAAATTAAAAATTTTTGAATTTAAAATGCTACAGAAAATTATTGTTGAGTTAGAGCGGTAAAATCAAAGCCCAAGGCGACGTTGCAACACTTCAAAGTCGAACCTGTCCTAAAAGTGTATAAGTCGTTCTGTAAGCAGGCTGAATCTAAGTGGCCCATGATTTATGCTAAACAAGTTCTAATTTCTTTTCAAATTATTTTGAAAACCTTGGCAACGCCGGGTAATGCCTAGCATATGATTTTTTACAGGAGTAATACGCAAGTTACTTTGGTAAAGAAACCACAAGTAAAAATAAACCATTTTTTAGAGATAAACATGGATATCTCATTTATTTTGGATTAAAAAAAGCTTTGTGAGGATACCACTTTAAAGATGGAGAAATTTTTGTGAGAAATTTTAAGAGTACATTTTTTATTTTTTTTTATTACATTTTTTGCCCAAATACACAGTGAAAGGAATTATCAACTCAATTATTTTCATTCATGAAGTATCCCGTAAATGTTAAGTGATTTTATTTTTTTTATTCAGAAAATTATGATTATATTTTTTTCTTTCTTACAATCTATTTGAGATCAACACTTTCGCACTTCGAGCTTTACAGTTCTCCAAAGTCTTGAAATGTTTTGAAATATATAAAAGTACATTATATACTGCTAAATATATAAAAGTACATTATAAGGCTAAATATATAAAAGTACATTATAAGGCTAAATATATAAAAGTACATTATAAGGCTAAATATATAAAAGTACATTATAAGGCTAAATATATAAAATTGTCCACAATTAATATATTTTTTGTACTAATAGAAAACTTCAAGATGGTTTTGATCTTTAATAGCCGCGCCATCTTAATTCCAAAAATTGTAAAAATAAACAACTTAAATACTACATCAAGGTTTTCTTAATGTGATATAACTTGTGAAAAGGTATAAATTGTGTAAACTTTTTTTCGAAAACTTTGTCCTTTGATGACTATCAATGATCTAAAACGACCTTTAAAGGGACTGAACGCGTTATTTCAAATGACCTCCATGCGCATGTGGCAATGTCCTCAACATAAAGTAGAAAACTAGGATTTACCTCAACATAAAGTAGTAAACTAGGATTTACCTCAACATAAAGTAGAAAACTAGGATTTACCTCAAGTAGAAAACTAGGATTTACCTCAACATAAAGTAGAAAACTAGGATTTACCTCAACATAATATAGAAAACTAGGATTTACCTCAACATAAAGTAGAAAACTAGGCCTCAACATAAAGTAGAAAACTAGGATTTACCTCAACATAAAGTAGAAAACTAGGCCTCAACATAAAGTAGAAAACTAGGATTTACCTCAACATAAAGTAGAAAACTAGGATTTACCTCAACATAAACTAGAAAACTAGGATTTACCTCAACGTAAAGTAGAAAACTAGGCCTCAACATAATAGAAAACTAGGATTTACCTCAACATAAAGTAGAAAACTAGGAAAATAAGAACATTGTGATAAATCAGTTTCACCACACTCCCTCGCCATATACCCATTAGTTGGAAGAATCCTAGATAGATAGATAGATAGATAGATAGATAGATAGATAGATAGAAAGATAGATAGATAGATAGATAGATTTCAAACATCATTAATTGATATGTTTTCTTAATTGTCCCTTTCTTTTCCCAGTTTTACAAGAAATCTACCTTTTCACCATGAAAGGGCCTGATAAGTGTAATTTCAAGTGAACATGCAAATATAGCAATTTGCCCAATCTACAACATCAGTTCCCTTTAAAGCGTTGTCTGATCAAGTACGAGTTTGATATCCATGTTTTTTTAACTTAAACTTTTTATTTCTTTTGTGATTTCTCTGAAAAAGTGACTTGTGCATTTCTTGCTTTAAGAGATAAAAAAGAAAGTAAACACATTTTAAGAAAGAAAAACGCCATTTTTAACAGATTCAGATTTAATATGGTACCGGCGTTGTAAATCGGGCATTGTCATCTTTGCATGGAGAGTCTCTGTAAGTTTGCTATGAGGAAAGTGCTTTTTTTACTAAATAAAAAACCTGTCATTCGTTTTGAAGTTTCTGAATAATCATTTTGATAAATATTTTTGCGCGAAGCTTCAGGCTTTCTTCCCATTGTGATCTGAAAATAACATTTCTAATTATTATTAACATCAAATATATACAGGTTGAATTCATAATTGAATTATAAATTGAATTATGAATTTATACAAATAATATTTTGCCGTACGTTGTACATTATTAATAACCAATGTTTGTACATAAAACCCATTTATTCATTTGAACTGCGTTCTAAATGAATACTTAGCATGATTGTATTACTCATGTGATATATATGACAAGCTAACAAGATCCCGCCCAGGTTGTAGCGTTCATAAGTCACGGGATTGTAGCCATGTGGATCATGTCCGGTTTGAGACATTGATCAATTGATTGACACCGATAGGTAACGAGATCGTGCCCATGTTGTGGCGTTGATAAGTCACTGGATTGTAGCCGTGTGGATCGTGTCCAGTTAGAATTGAACCGTGAACTGGTTTAACCTGGACTGATACAGTTTATATCACGAACTTTTAAGAGTACGGTATTTAACAGTGGCGTACATAGGGGGGGGAAGCAGTCCTCTTGCTCCCCCCCCCTGGGAGTTCCAGGGGGGCCCTCTGGAACCCCCTCCCTTAGATTTAGTTTGTCGTTTTCACCATACTGGAATTTGTTAAACTAGCTTGGGAATCCAGCTGTACCTTGAAAAAAGTTTTCTTTACAATAGTCATTCTGTTCAACTAAGAACCTAGCTAAGAACATTCTAATGGATCTTCAAAGTTTTGTAAGGAAAATTCGAGGCAAATCGGTTAAGAGTTCTTGAGTTATGATCCGACATACAAACAAAAAAACAGAGATTATTACTTTATACATATAGATAAATTTGGCTTGTCTATCTGTTTGTTTGTTTGTATCCAATAAACGTCAAAACGGCTGAACCGATCGGGCCCAAATTTTGTGTGTGACATCACGTGACCACAATTAAAAAATGTGTTTTAAAGATTTTTAATTTTGTAAAAAAATTTAAATTCTAGAAAATCCGCGAATTTTTTTTTTAAATCCGCAAAATTTTTTTCTTCTTTGTTTTAAAATGTAAACAAAAAGAATATGTTCACAATTTAAATAGAAGATGCCAAGAAAGAAGGGCGCGAAGCGCCTTGAATTTCTAGAACATATAGATTTCTGCCTATACATATGTACTCTACTATGCATTCATGGAGGAGGCTTAAAGCCTCTCTTAACTTAACAAATTCAGCGTGTTATGCTTTACAGGCGGCCATCTTTTCTTTGTCATTGTAAATTTTAATTTTGCGGATTTTTCTGGAATTTTTTAACTTCAACCAGCAATAACATTTCGTGGGGTCCGATCTTGTGTTGTGAGTTGGTATTCAAAATTCGGGCTAAATCGGTTCAGCCGACTTGACGTATATTGGATTTGACGTATATTGGATTTGACGTATATTGGATACAAAGACTCTGTTAAATGAAGAATTTTCGTGTTTTCTTTAACGCACTTTTTTGTCAGACTCAGACTATAAACATATATGCACATATTTTAAATATTAAAGTATAAATATATAGATATAAAGTATTGTACGCTAATTTCGATAGAATTTGCGGTAGAGATAAAATATAACTATAAATAGAGACAGGATGTATTTCGTTGTAGTTTTACGTGTGGGGGGGGGGCCTTCATGTAAAGATAGCAATGTCCAAGTTAAAACGATACCCGGCCTTAAGTAACCTTAATCTGATCAAAAATGTGAAAGTTACCTACGTTTTTCTAACTCAAAAAAAAGTTTTTTCTTCTAGTTTCTCTTTGGCTTCATACAAGCAAGAAATAAATCCGCAAGCCCATTTTGCAGAAACCGCAAATGAAAATTAACAGTTTAAAGAAACTACAACATTGATATCTAACTCTATACTTTAATCCAAGGGAAGGACACTTGGCATACCAGTCCGGCCCGTTAACATGCAAACATATTAAACAGTTCAATCTTGATACAACTTTAATAATTAAATTAAAAATAATCTATGATGAGACCAAATCAATTAAGAATTGATTAATCATTCAATTACAGCGAAAAAGAGAAACTAAATAATCCAAAAATAGTTTCAAGTACTGAACATCGATAAAAATTAATAATCTTTAAAAATAGACACGTGATAAAGAATTTATTTATTTTATCTTAACCCTAGCCGGATTGGACTATTTTTATCTAATTGACGGGGGCTATGATTTTGCCCCAAGAGTTGAGATAGGTGGGTGTGAATATGATACATGTCACTAGTCTGGGAATGCTCATTGAAAAAAAAGACCTCTAACTTTAATAGTTAGGGTGCTAAGGTGGATATATAAGAAAATAAAAAAACCGCCAAAATAAGAAAAATATTATTTTTGTTTTTGACAAATATTAACATGATGAACATGTTACTACATCTGTTTTTCAAGGGCTTTAAAAATAAAACAATTTAAGGTCTGTAGCTTAATAAATAAAAAACCGACCAGCCGGTTTATACCGTCCTCCATCCTATACCCTATGCATCAAAAATAAAATGTTTGGCAAAATATGCTCAATTATAAAGTTGAACTAGTGAAGAAGTTTGAGTATAGTGCAAGCTGTTTTTGAGTTAAAGAAAAAACACAGGGGGGGGGAGGAGGTAAAGGAAACCCCCCCCCCTTAGTAATAGGCTTAAGCAATTTGCAATTAAGATTAAAATATACGATTAAAAAGATTAAATATAAAAATTTGTTAATGAAAAATATAGGGTTTCGTAGATTAGTTTCCAATGAATGATCTTTTAGAGAGATTCAGTCATCATTTTCATTAATATTTCAGAGCAGAAAACTTTAGAGTGGTGGATATCGAGATTAATGCTTGATCCTCTTTTTTTCTTAATATAGAGACTAACCTAATCTTGCACTTCTATCTTAAAAAGTGTATAAAATTCAACCAATCAGAGTCGCATATTTGAAGCCGATAAATTAAAAATTTTACGCACCATTTAAGATTAATATACAGAAACGGGAGGAACTCTCTAATTTAAAAAAAAACAGTTTTTAATTTTTCTCTACTATATCTAAGAAGGAACGGTTTAAGAAGAAAATCAAAAGTATGTCCATTGAATACTCAGATTAAGTGAACGGGATTAAGGATATCTCATTCTAAATTTTCAGCTCAGGCTTTATAGAATATCTCAAACTTCGTCAAAAAATTAGTTCCAATGATAGCAGAGTGTTTGTAGGCTGTAGAAGCTATCCCACATAGATCCAGGCTGCTATAGAGAGTCGCAACCATTTTCAAGACTGGATTCAGGCTGCTATAGAAAGTCGCAACCATTTTCAAGACTGGATCCAGGCTGCAATAGAAAGTCGCAACCATTTTCAAGACTGGATCGAAGTGAAGTGTCAGTTCACCGTTGTCTTTTATTAGACCACACCGACTCAATTGTACTTTTTTGTAGCTCTAGATTTGTACATTTTAGAAATTCAAAATATCAGTTTAAAGAGATGGCTAAAAAATGGTCGGAAAAATGTAAAATATAAAATTTTTGGAAACTTATAAGATTTAACACATCTCTATTTGTCAAGGGCTTCTCAAACATGGAAGTTTTAGATCTGCTAATTATGTTAATAATTATTTTAACAATTATTTTAACAATTATTTTAACAATTATTTTAACTATTATTTTAACAATTATTTTAACAATTATTTTAACAATTATTTTAACAATTATGTTAATAATTATTTTAACAATTATTTTAACAATTATCAAATAATAATTATTTTAATAATTATTTTAATAATTTCAAGGTGATTATGTCAAAGTGATAGCGCTCATGGGTGAACAAATTCTTTTTTTTTAACCATTATTTCGAGTGCAGCCAGAAAAAACCTGATTTTGGCCATTTTTTAATTTCAGAGTTGAATTTTTCGCCAAATCCTCAGTTTTTTACTTGGAATGATATTTATATCATTTTAGAAATTCCAAACACTTTTCCAAAATTAATTAAACATTGCATTGTTTGAAAGTTAGTCAATTTTCGATTTTTCTGCTACGCACTTACACCTTAGCAGCTTAAAAATATTTTTAATCTCATTTTTCCTGTTTTCTGCATGATGTAATGTTTCTATAATATGCTTATATATCTTGGCCGACCTGTAAATATCTAAAGAAATCTGTGTTATCAAGTTTTTTTCAAAGCTAAATTCCGTCCAGTCAGTTCAAGGAAAAAAGTTTGAATACTTTTTTTTACGGTTTCTCAGTTTTAACATAAGGAATGATATTTAGGCTTTCCAAATTGTGGTCAACATTTACTAATTATGAAAAATTTACGACTTTATAACAATTTCAAAAAATGTGACCAAAATATGATTGAATTTAAGAAAAGTTAAGAATCCTCAGACATCTAAAGATGTCATTTATTTCATTATTTTTAAAAATAGACTTTTTTCTGAAAAAATTAAAAATAGTACCCAGGTTTTAGAGATAGTAAATCATACAAAACACTAATAAAAATGCAAAATGAACATTTTAAACTTTAATTTTAAATTTGGGTTTATTTAGGCTTGAGTGCAAGTGGTATTAAAATATATAATTATTAGGCTAGACTTGCTTAACGATTAAAAATTGTTCAAAAGTTGTTTTGATAAATTTGCTGTTCAGACTAGTATCTGGGATTTCCAAAATGATATAACACATTGTTCTCAGACAAAAACTAAGGATGTTATGAGAATTATGGTAAAATAAATAACAATTTTGAATTTTCATAACACGATAAAACGGTTTTTTTAAATGCTTATAGGGTGGCCATTTCTAAAGAAATTTGATTTTATTATTTAGGCTCTAATATGGTTGGCTCCACTTAGAATTGCACACTCTATTATGTCGAGTTCATTCGCGCCTGATCCAATCAGGGTTCAGCCATGTGTTTGTTGTCTATTCTGTACCAATAGAAATAGTATGGCGGTAACATTTATATTTCTATCTATCTCATAATATATTTATTTATTCTATATGTACTTCTACTGAAACTATGGTGATTTATTTAATGTTTCAAGAGTTAAGCTGGCGCTAAACTGAAACCGGTTTTGTGCGGATTTTAGACTCGGTTCAAATTCTTTAAATTCTCAGAAAAATGAAAATAACTGTTTTTTAGGTTTACTTTAGGTTGCCAATTCGACAATTTTAAAGCTAAATTTGCTAATACATTGAAGAAATTTCAAATAATGTAATTTTTACAACGTTGTCTTTTAGAACAGCATTTGGGATTTTCAAAATGATATAAAACATTGTTCTAAGTTTAATATTGAGGATTCAGCAAAAATGTTAGCACTCAAATTAAATGAAAAAAATTTAATGGCCAAAAAATCACGTTTTTTTTCTGGCGGCACGCGAAATAATGATAAAAAAGAAAATATTTTGTATTTTTCTTAGTTTCATATTCATGTATTCTGAAGAAAAGAGCACCTCTAAACACAGGGGGGGGGGGCAGCATGTTAAATGTTCATGCGTAAAATTCCGTACTTATTACTATATTAAATTTCTTCAAAGTCAAGAAATTTCAAGGTTATTGTGTCAAAAGTGAGAGCGCTAGGGGAAAAAGGGAGAGGAGGGGGGGGGGCACGTGTGGTGCGGCCCCCAGCCTGTTCAGGGTTAAACTTCCGTATTTCTTATTATTTGATTAAACTTTAACGACATAATTCTTATGAATATGCGAGAGATTACATTTTCGTTAAACACATATTTGCTTATCATTTATCACACTTTGTAGACTTAAAGAAACCGATACTAGCAAATACTAGCCGATACTAGCAAATACTAGCTGATACTAGCAAATACTAGCTGATACTAGCAAATACTAGCCGATACTAGCAAATACTAGCCGATACTAGCAAATACTAGCTGATACTAGCAAATACTAGCTGATACTAGCTGATATTAGCAAATACTAGCTGATACTAGCAAATACTAGCTGATACTAGCCGATACTAGCAAATACTAGCCGATACTAGCCGATACTAGCAAATACTAGCCGATACTAGCAAATACTAGCCGATACTAGCAAATACTAGCCGATACTAGCAAATACTAGCCGATACTAGCTAATACTAGCCGATACTAGCCGATACTACCTGATACTAGCTAATACTAGCCAATACTAGTAAATACTAGCCGATACTAGCAAAAACTAGCCGTACCAGCAAAAACTAGCCAATACTAGCAAATACTTATTTGACGTTAGTCAAATTTTCTAGGACAGTGCTAAAGAGAATTCAGAATTGCGCAAAAAACAGCGCAAAACTTGATCTGTAAGTGGCAAACTTATCTGAACCAATTCAAAAATGCAAATAGATTCTAGTACAATAGATGTCAAAGTAGAATTTGTACACTCTCAGTATAGCTGTATTCTTACATCAGAAGTGCCAACTCAGTTTTTGTGTCCGACATAATTATTAATAATAGTGATAATTTTAGAACAAGGTGCTCATTTTACAGTAAAATAAGTGCAATTTTATGTGTTCTTCATTTTCTGTTTTTACTTTTTTTGTACTATTTGCAAAAATGTATTTTGTTGCATGCCGCAACAAAAAACCTACAATTAGGACAACGAATTATTTTCCAGTTCCTCTGTTGTAATGGATAATACAAATTTTGCACATCATTCCCTAAAATCTTGTTTATGTATGTTTTTTTGATAATTTACATTTTAACATATTTGCGAATATTATTTAAATCAGTTTTTAACAACATTTGGCTGAAGCTTTCTTGAAATCGAATAAAAAGTTTTTGTAATTTCACATGACCCTGACTTTAATGAGCTAGGGGTAAGTCCGATTCCCAACGTTATCCTTTAAACCTTTATCTGATTATAATGTGAAAGATATCGTCTAGTTTGGAAAGTGTTTAATTCTTACAATTGCCCGCATTTTTTATGGAGCAGAAAATCTTCTCATCAAAGATCTTGTAAACTTAAAAAAATTGTATTTAATCAAAAGAAATTTCCACACCTAGGATCCAGTCACAAACTCAAATTTTCTAATCCTAATATTTCTTTGCAACCTGATGTTGTAAGTTAACCTTTGATATTTCACATTTAGATTAATTGGCGTAACAGAATTCCTAATTTTATAATCTAAGGTCTTTACATTGGCTTGCAAAGAAACAGGGATTAGAGAATAAAAGTTTGTGATTCATTTCGTTTGTTCATCATCTAAAGAACAATTTTTGGGTTCAAACTCTTATATTTAGAATTGGCTTGGGTTTACAAAATGTCGGTATTCTAACTATATATTTTTTATAATTTTCTGACTTTTGCTGAACTTTTTTTTCTTTGCGGTTAATTTTCAAAAACTTAAATTTTTTTTTAGTTTCTTACCAACCCTACACTCATTATCTTTCACATGAAACAAATTCTAATTAATTGTACAAGAATTCACTAGAAATATCTAGAGTTATCCAGATTTTTAATAATCATAAAAAGATAAGAAAACATTTTAGGTCTTTCGTATCAATAACATGATTGAATTTCATTTTTATTTAATCTTTCAGAATTTTTTATTAAGTACAATGTCTTCATATGCGTTCTTAACGGATATGTAAATCTTTTATATTTCAAATAAATTGAGTCTTTGCACCAAACTTGAATATTCTATTCCCTTTATTTTTGCAACCTGGCGGTGTAAACCTTTGATATTTCAAGCTTAGATTATTTGATCTAACGGAGTTTCTAGTTTGAAATATGTAAGGTCTACGACATAATGGGTTGCAAAGATTGAGGTATTGAAATATCAGAGTTTGTGAGGAAAACTCAATTCCTTTGGATTATTTACATTTTTAAATAACAAATTGAAAAACCTAAATATTAGGGGAGGTCTATTAGGGGAGGTCTATTTTTCAATTTTTCCGAAACATGTTGATGAGCCTAGATCAGCTGATTAACGTTCGTCCGTTTTTTGTATTAATTTTTTTATTTAGGCTAGTTTTTTTACCCTTAAAAGATATCTTTAAAAAATAACTTCATTGATTTTTTAAAAAATATTACGATTTTAACGTTTCTGAATGTTTTGATCCCCATCTTGATTTATTTGATGATTTTTTTAGCTTACATTATTGTACACAAAAATGCAAAAATATGAATAAATAAAAAAAGTATCATAGAAAACATTGGGATTGGTGCAAGATGGGTTTGAGAATTAAAGGGAGTTTTCACGAAAAATGAAAGGGGGTATAGGCTTACGGCGAAAAATAATCGCTTTTGATCGCTACTAATCTTACTTCTATCTGTTGCGTATATATGGAGAAAATTGTAAAAAATGACTTATACCGAAGAACGTAGGGTCCGTACAAATTCAGAAAGTTGCAATTTACGACTTTTATCGTAAAATAATCAATTTAATTTCAAACAAATCATTCAGATATAACCTAAAGTCCTCGATTATTTTTCGATGCATTCGTATACAGTTAATATTTCATAATATTTGTTATTTGTTTTATATACAATGCACTTAAAACGACTTTTTTCCGCTAGGTGTCTCTGCTACGTCTAATCATTCAAAGCATCGAGAGCTTAGACATCTGGCGGCCAATTATTTCGGTGTTCTAAGTGTGGATACAAAACTAATATTAAATATTAACTTTTTACGAATGCGTCGAAAAATAATCGATGACTATAAGTTGTAATATCTGAATGATTTGTTTGAAATTAAATTTATTTTTTCACTATCCGTGTCGTATATTGCAACTTTTTGAATTTGTATGGAGGCTATGTTCTTCAGTTTAACAAAGTTGTGTATTAACAATTTTCTCCTTATAGACGCAACAGATAGAAGTAAGATAAGTAGCGATCAAAAGCGATTAATTTTTCGCCGTAAGCCTATACAACCTTTCATTTTTCGCGAAGACTCCCTTTAAAAAGTCTAGTTTTAGAATTTCAAACACCCTGTCGTGCATAATATTATCACATGCTGGGGGTAATTATCAACTGAAAGATTTGACTGAATATGAAGCTTGTGAGTGTACCCAGGACGTAATCTATTTGCTTTAAATATTTCAATATAAGTCTCCACACACCTTTTGACGGATTTATTGAGAATTTGTTTTTTCTAATCTCGCAATATTCGCGTTGGAATTTCAACGTTTCAGGATGTTTTTAATATTAATTTTAGATTTTTTATACAATGATGTTCTAGGGCCCAAAAGGTTATATAGCGCAAATATGTGAAGTACACCTGCAGTATGGAAACAGTACAACAAAATGGCCGTTTTACACTTTTTTCTAGTAAATTCCACTCTAATATATATTCTATTCTCTTTGGCTCTATACCATTATTTTTTTATGAATCTATTCCCATATTTACTTTAATTTGACAAGGTTCATAAGTAAGGAAGATGCGCATGAGACACAAAAGTTCCAAACTAATGGTAATCAAGTCAAAAAAAGTAAAATTTAAATTAAAACGCGCTAATGTATTTACATTATATTCTAACTTCATATTTTAACCAAATTGTCTATACTTATTTATATTTGTATATGATTGTATGTCTGTCAGTTTGTTTGTGTCTACTAAACTTCAAAACGACTAAACCGATCCGGCAAACAACATTCTTGTGGGACCTCATATGACCTTAGTGAAGGTTTACGGTTGCTCAAAATTACAAAATGTGTCTCCAAGAATGTTATATTTTGAAAATTCACAATAAAATATTATTAAATCCAAGGTTGCAAATTGGATCTAAAAAGTTTGAGGCTTCTTTCTTTTGATCGTAAAAAAATGGTGTTGATAATGGTGTTACCGTGTTATACATTCTATTAACTTTGTTATTTGTGTCAAAACAATCGAAACCTGTATCATCAACATAGGCATACAAAGCATTTAAACTATAGAGAGGGGGGGGGGGATTCAACTATTCCCTCCCCCCAACCCTCCCGGGTGAAAGCTGGTGAGGCTTGTCATGATTTTTTTTTAATGAGATGTTTCCGAGAACTACTTAGTCTTTTTAACAAAATCCACTTTTTTCTGACTGGTAGAAGAGAGGGGGACGGGGAGTAAAGGGAGGGGTATTACTTTAAAGGGAGTGTTCGCGAAAAATGAAAGGGGTATGGGCTTACGGCGAAAAATAAGCGCTTTTGGTCGCTAGTAATCTTACTTCTATCTGTTGCGTCTATAAAGAGAAAATTGTTAAAACGACTCATGCTGAAGAACGTAGCGTCCATATGAATTCAGAAAGATGCAACTTTTAACTCGGATCGTAAAATAATTAATTTAATTACAAACAAATCATTCAGATATTACAAACAGTAGTCATCGATTATTTTCGACGCATTCGTAAATAGTTAATATTTCACAATATTTTTTTAAAAATAATAATTTGCTGGCGCTGGATTTTCGAACATTCCTGGAAAATATGAAAATGTCGTCTTCATTATCAAACATCCTTGAAACATGAATAAATGTTTTAAAAAGTAACTATCAGTTTATGACAAAAAATAAAAAAAAGCATTGAAATCTCAACTTTATACGAATGCGTCGGTAATTATTGGTTGTATAATATCTGAATGATTTGTTTGGAATTAAATTGATTTTTTTTACGATCCGTGTCGTACATCCAAGATCCGAGTTGAATGTTGCAACTTTCTGAATTTGTATAGAGTCTACGTTCTTCAGCATTAGTCTTTTTTAACAATTTTCCCCTTATAGACGCAAAAGTTAGACAATAAGATTAGTAGCGATCAAAAGCGCTTATTTTTCGCCGCCGTAAGCCTATACCCCATTTCAGTTTTCGCGAACACTCCCTTTAAATCCTCTAATGCCTAATTTCAAAACAAGAGGGGATATAAATGGATTGGAAAAATTCAGTGTCACATATAAAAAACATGTGCTTAAATTGATCCACAAGTTACAATACACGGCCCGCTTATATCTACCGATCTATACTATTCTAGGCTAGCGTACATGTAACTTTGTCGGTGGGCTACGCAGCTGTTATATCTCAGTGGACCCTAGATATTTTTAGGAAATTTCTAAAACCTCTGCATAGCAATTTTAGGTTTTACTATAACAAATTTTTATTCTGGCTATTGTTCATTCTATAAAAAATAATTAGTACTTTTAAAAAAGTTTGAAGTCAAGTTCAGGGTCCAAATTAGAAAATAACTTTGGTGGATAGTGGGCCCTTGGGTAAGCAGAAATGAGAAACTGTAGCTAAAATCTTGTGAACATAACATTTTCTTCAAAGAGTTTGTAGCATTTAAGGCGCCTTAATTTCAGAATTCCAAAATGTGGTCTGCCGTTTTTGTACCTTAAGAAATATATTGAGAAATTTGTTTAAAATTCAAAATATTAAATATTAGCAAGGTTGTTTAAATCTTTAGTATCTCCAACAATTTTTATAATACAAAGAAGGAGGCTAAATCTTATCAAGTTTTAAAGACTTACAATGTTTTTTTATACTCCTTTGACATCTATTAACTTTACGAAAACCAAAGACAAATTGTAACTTCCAGGGTCCATGTCTAACGTACTGCATAACACCCCAGCGAAAAAATTACATCAAACCTTGACTATGATATATCCATTTTATTATCCATGTTACAATATTTAAATTGTTTAAAACAAAATATTTCTGAGATCTCAAGAGCTGCAATTTTTAGAATAAAAAATTTGTAGTTAAAGGGAGGGTAAACATAATTTTAAGGAATCTTCATTCTAAGATGGCAATGCCCGATTTCCGACGGTATCCTTAAAATCTTTATCTGATCAATAATGTGGAAGATGCGGTCGTTTTTCTATGTTTAAAAGTGCTTAATTCTGTGATTTCTGTATACTTTCCCTATAGCAGAAATGCGCATAAGTACTTTTGTCGAGAAATCACAATTAAAAGTAATCAGTATTCAAAATTACAAACTTGATTAATAAAAGGTCACTTGAAATTACGCTCACAGTCCCTTTTTAAGGGATTGGTTACCTACTTTAAAATAGACACAATATCCTAATTTAAAAAAAAGGATAAAAAGATGAATGGCCAGAAAAAGGTTACCCCCAAAAAAGGATAAAACATGATGACACAGTAAAAATGCCGAGAATGTCGGGGAAAAAAATGGACAATTGACCATTTGACGGAAGACTGAAAGTAAGAAACAAAGAAGAAAAAAAACAGACAGATAGATAAATAGATAGATAGATAGATAGATAGGTAGATAAAAAGATGGATAGAAAGATAGATAGATAGATAGATAGAAAGATAGATAGATAGATAGATAGTTAGATAGATAGATAGATAGATAGTTAGATAGATAGATAGATAGATAGATAGATAGATAGATAGATAGATAGGTAGATAAAAAGATGGATAGATAGATAGATAGATAGATAGATAGATAGATAAAAAGATAGATAGATAGATAGATAGAAAGATAAATAGATAGATAGATAGATAGTATAATAGAGAATGTAACTGGGAGAACTAGGTAACCCCTGGAAACCCTTTACACCACACAACATCAAACCTTGCAGAGGAGACTTCTTCATTGGAAATATTACAGGGTGTCTCCAGGATAGACAACTCTACATAGTGTCTCAAGGATAGATTAAACTACAGGGTGTCTCATGGATAAAACATTCTACAGGGTTTCTAAGGATAGATTAGACTACAGGGTGTCTCAAGAATAGATTACACTACATAGTGTCTCAAGGATAGATTAAACTACAGGGTGTCTCATTGATAAAACATTTTACAGGGTTTCTAAGGATAGATTAGACTACAGGGTGTCTCAAGAATAGATTACTCCACAGGGTGTCTCATGGATAGTTTACTCTACAAGGTGTCTCATGGATAGCTTACTCTACAGGGTGTCTTATGGATATTTTACTCTACAGGGTGTCTCCAGCATAAGTTACACTACAAAGTATATCAAAGATAGGTTACACTACAGGGTGTCTCAAGAACAGAATACTCTAAAAGGGTGTCTCATCGATAGTTTACTCTACAGGGTGTCTCCAGCATAGGTTACACCGTACACGACAGGGTGTCTCAACATTTCTCCACGATAGATTACACTACAGGGTGTCTCAACATTTCTCAACGATAGATTACTCTACAGGGTGTCTCAATTCTCAACATTTTTCAAGGATAGATTACTCTCTAGGGTGCTGTTTTTTATTATCATTACCAACACTTTTTTTTATTTTTTTAAGTTGTTGTCGTTTATAGGTAAAACGTATGCAGTATTTAAAAAAAACGACATTCACCGGTCAAACGCTCAATGCTTTTTGAATCGATTCTCCTCTAAACAAACTCAAATTTTTGGTCATTGGAGAAACTTAGAAGCACTAGAATTTAGCAAAAAGAAAAATATTTGATTTGCAGAGTACAGGAATTATCAAAAATTTTGATAATAAAGGAGTTGAGTTTTTGCCACAAACTCTGATTTTCTAATCTCTTTATCTTTGTAACCCAATGTTGTAGACCTTAGATATTTCAAACTATTAATACTTATAGATAAAATAATCTAAGTTTGAAATATCAAAGGTTTGCACCATAAGATTGCAAAGATATTGGAATCAGAAGATTTTATTTTGTGACAAAAACTCAATTCCTTTGATCAAATTTGTGTCTTGGATTTTCAAAAATTCCTTCAATAAGAAAATATGTCTGAATTTCTGCTTTCCGTAAATATTGCGACGTATTTATATTCATGCATTAAATAAATTCTCTTTTCGTACTTTCCTTCAATGAATATAAAATACAGCAGAGATTTTACGTAGGAAGAAGCTTTAAAAAGATTGAAAAAATTGTTTTTATCATGTTATCAACCCTTTACTGAAATATTCATAACATTCCCCAAATTGCTAAAAGTGGCAACAGATTAATGCATAATTGACTTGAAAAGAAATAGGAAGAATATATTTCGTTTCATATAGAAAAAAGACGATATCTTTTTCTTTGTTATTCAGATAACGGGGAAATTTTTTCATTGTTTTTGATATTTTGATCCCTTGTCTCACTCTATAGAAAATCCCATCTCATAGAACACCCCTTGTCTCACCCTATAGAAAATCCCATTTCATAGAACACCCCTTGTCTCACCCTAAAGAAATTCCCATTTCAAATAACACACTTTGTCTTACCCTATTGAAAATCCCAACTCAAAGAACACCCCTTGTCTCACTCTTTAAATACTCTCTTCTAAAACACTTCTTATCTCAACCCAAAGAGAATTACTTCTCAAAGAACGCCCATTATCTTACCCTAGTGACGCTGTTCTAAATTTTTGCTGAGATCAGCAGTTATAAAGTGAATTAAAACATTTAACAATGAAAACAACATCTTTCACACCTAGAGGTTGTATTACAACTGAGCAACCTATATCAGTTACTCTGCTAGAACAATAAACATTATTTTTGTATGTTGCGGACCTTTGCGTAGATGAGACATAGACATATTAATGTGTCTTGTATGTAATGTTTAATGTTTAGTGTATATATCTTAATATATATTTATGGATCCTTGATGGGTTTGTTATGATCCAACAAATGTAAACATTTAAGGATGATACTTCAAGAAAATGATGTTGTTCTTAATTTTGAAAGTAAACCAGTAAAATCCGCAAAATCTGTACTTTTCAAAATGAACGATGAAAATCAGGTCCCAGGTTTTGCAAAATCAAAAACCTCATATATTCCTTATTTAATCAAACACCTATAATCTGTATAAACTACCAAAAACTTCTAAAGAGAACTTTTTTGTGGGACTACCTGTACCTGTTACTGTACCTGTACCTGTACCTGTACCTGTACCTGAAAAAAAACAAAATTTGCTGGAATCTAACTGAGATGTTTAATATAATAATTACGTTCTACTTGTTTAGAAAATATTTTGATAGAAAAATATCTAGGCTTCTTGCGTAAAACGTCTGCTAATATCTTTATGATAAAATCTCTGAAGAAAAAGGTGTCAGATTAGTAATCAGAAGAAAATGAAAAATCTGCAGAAAATGTGTAAATCGAGAATTTTCAAAACTTTACAAAATCAAAAAGTTTTGGATGAATAAGTGGTACCCTTTAAACATTTGACTAATCATGGATGAATAAGTGGTACATTTGACTAATCATGGATGAATAAGTGGTATACCCTTTAAACAGTTGACTAATCATGGATGAATAAGTGGTACCCTTTAAACATTTGACTAATCATGGATGAATAAGTGGTACCCTTTAAACATTTGACTAATCATGGATGAATTAGTTGTATCCTTTAAAAAATTTAAGAATCATTGATGAATGAGACATCCATGTTTTACACTCAGACTTTTTTTTACGGCAACTCTACATTCATAATGGAAAGACATTAAAAAAATTTAATTTATGGAACAAATTGAATTGAATTTTTTTATTGAAATAAATCCCAAGCTCAGAAATGCTTCTTAAAAATTGAATATTTTATCTGCGTCATAATAAAAAAACTCTCTCAACGACAACGTTTTTATAGAATCAAATAAAAGATTAATAATTGAAAATAACATTATAAAATACGAATTTTCAAACGTCGTTTCAATCAGTTTAAAAAAACTTAAGGGACTGTAAGCGCAATTCTAAGTGACACACCATCCAAAAATGGTAATGTCCGATTTACAACGGTACCCTTAAAAGCTTTGTCTGATTAAGTTTGAATTAGATATCCATGTTTATGTTCTTTTGAACTGTTTATTTTCATTTGCTACTGTTAAAAAATGTTAAAGGGGTTCCCTGTTTACGTGTTCCCTATTCAAAGGGTTCCCTATTTAAAGGGTTCCCGATTTAAGGGGTTCCCTATTTAAAGGGTTCCCTATTTAAGGGGTTCCCGATTTAAAGGGTTCCCGATTTAAAGGGTTCCCTATTTAAAGGGTTCCCTATTTAAAGGGTTCCCTATTTAAAGGGTTCCCTATTTAAAGGGTTTCCTATTTTAAGGGGTTCCCTATTTAAAGGGTTCCCAATTTAAAGAGTTCCCTTTTTGAAGGGTTCCCAATTTAAAGAGTTTCCTATTTAAAGGGTTCCCTATTTAAAGAGTTCCCTATTTAAAGAGTTCCCTATTTAAAGAGTTCCCTATTTGAAGGGTTCCCTATTTAAAGAGTTCCCTATTTAAAGAGTTCCCTATTTGAAGGGTTCCCTATTTAAAGAGTTCCCTATTTAAAGAGTTCCCTATTTAAAGAGTTCCCTATTTAAAGAGTTTCCTATTTGAAGGGTTCCCAATTTAAAGGGTTCCCTATTTAAAGAGTTCCCTATTTAAAGAGTTATAAATATGCCCGTTTAACAACGCAGTCTTTTAACCTTGTCAGAACAAAATTGATGGAGATATTGTTATTTTTAGACTAAAAATTCAACTGTCGAATTATGCAGCAGAGAAAAGAAAATAAATTGACAGCAGTTATGCCTTTTCAAGACAATAGGACGACATTATTTTTATCATTATTACTTTTGAGTTTTGTAATGTTTAAAGAGTGCTGCGATTACGCTTGCCGTCCCTCTAAATGAAAAGCAGCATTTTATCGCAGCTCTTAGATTCATGAAGAAGTCAGATTTCCTTTTCTCTAAATTAAACCAAATAGAAAATATTTTTCCAAAGGATTATCTCTCACTTTAGCTGCATACAAAGTTGTGTAAACAAATTTTATTCCAAAAACATATAATTTATGAATTCAATTTTACACAAAGTTTACACAGTTGGTGTTTGAAATTATCAACAAATATATTTGGACAAATTAGAAAATTTCTGAGGAATTGAGTCGGCCACAAACGCTGCTTTCTATTCCCCGCCCATATATATATATGTATATGTATATATATATATATAAATATATATATATATATTACATACATATATATATATCTTTGCAATTCAATGTCGAAGACCTTAGATATTTTAAACTTTGAACTCTGTTGGATCAAATAATCTAAGTTTTTAATATCATAGGTTTACACTAGCAAGTTGCAAAGATATTGGGATTAGAAAATTTAAATTTGTGGCAAAATTTAAAATTATTTGCCTCCGAAACATTCCTGATTACTCGCCACAAACTCTAATTTTTAATTTGTTTATCTTTGCAACCAGATGGAGTAAACCCTTGACAATTTGGCCAAGAATAGTTTCTAGTTTGAAAAATCTCAGGCCCCCGACTTCAGGTTGCAAAGATATAAGGAAGTCAAATTAGAGTTTGGGGTTAGTAATCAGATTTTCTAGGTTTAGAATAGCAGTTTTTGGAATTGGGGGAAGGTGAATTGGATCAGAAATGACAACATGTATACGTACAAATATTAAGACAAATATTACAAAAATTTTACTTTGTTATATTAATATTCGATTTACATTTATTTCACAAGTATACGTGTCATTCAATTATTGATTGATTGATAAATAATGTTTAATCGGTTCGTTTTTAAATATTAATTATAATTTGTAAAAAGTTTGATTTGATTTTTTGATTAAAATATACAACAAATTTCATTTATGAAAAACAGATAAGCAGTTGAGGATTAAAATGAATATATGAATAAAGGAATTGAGTCTTTGCCACAAACTCTGATTTTCTAATCACTTTATCTTTGGAACCAAATGTTGCAGACCTTAGATATTTCAAACTATGAATTCTGTTAGATCAAATAATCTGAGTTTGAAATATTAAAGGTTTACAACGTCGGGTTCTAAAGATATTGAGGTTTAAATATTTGATTTTGTTCCAAATACTCAATTCCTTTGTATAAATTAGCTAATTATATACCTGGTCAAGGTATAAGGAAGAATATATGAACTTGAAGAGTGATTTATACTTCTTATTAGATAAGTATAAAATCCCAAATCAATCTCAAAATGTCATTTTAACCTTTAACTTGATGCATGGCAGTTTCATATTCCGTGTACGTGGCCACATCAATATGCTGCAATTTCTCTGCGACGACTTATCATCCATATGTGCTGAAAATCCAGGACAGGCAATAATGTGGCAAGTCGGGACAATAAAGTTGGCTAAGGGGGTTATAAGGTTGCCAGCCGGGACAATAAAGTGGTATAACGGGATAATAATATGTGCGACAGGGACAATAAAGTGGTCTACCGGGATATTAATATGTGCTACAGGGACAATAAAGTGGGCTACCGGGATAATAATATGTGCTACCGGGACAATAAAGTGGTCTACCGGGAAAATAATATGTG
Organism: Eurytemora carolleeae; assembly: GCF_000591075.1. Lineage (NCBI taxonomy): Eukaryota > Metazoa > Arthropoda > Copepoda > Calanoida > Temoridae > Eurytemora > Eurytemora carolleeae. Next base: position 153,579 of record NW_019396765.1, on the reverse strand, counting down.
CTACAGGGACAATAAAGTGGTCTTCCGGGAAAATAATATGTGCTACAGGGACAATAAAGTGGTCTACCGGGAAAATAATATGTGCTACCGGGACAATAAAGTGGTATACCGGGAAAATAAAGTGTACTACCGGGACAATATAGTGGGCTACCGGGATAATAAAGTGTGCTACCGGGGCAATAAGGTGACCAGTCGGAAAATAATGTGGTGACTAGGGATGTAAAATTGATTCAATGAAATAATCAAAATTTCACATTGTTGGACGGAAATCTCGAAAGCAGATTGAGATAAATACAGGGCTCGTCAATAAACATTAAACAAGAATAGTTTCATGTTGCCCAACCAACCTTGTATATTTTAGCGTAGTTTGGACGGATTTAGAGATTTTATAATTTCTTGAATAACACGTAAAGCTCAATATTACGAGGAAAATGTTAGTTAAGTTTTTACATTTTTAATGATATAAAGCTTTAGATTTTATTGTTAATTGAAAAAAATGGGAAATTTTATTTGTTGTTTACAAAAAATAAAAAATAAATATTATTTTTTTTTGTATTGGTTGTTTGTTGGTTATATATATGTATTTTCCAAAAATTTTAAATGGCTGTAAGGCATGGTCAGAAAAAAAGATTTTCTTACACAAAATAATTTTTTCCCCATCATTAAAACTATAGACTATAATGGTTTTCAAATTCGTTCATTGTTGTACATGTATGCATGAACTGGGGTTAAAAGCAAAGATATCGCTATAAAAATTGTAGCTCACAAAAAAATATTACAACCTTCATCAATCAATTTAAGTAAATTATAAAATAAAAAAGCATGAGTAAGCCTCAAATATTTAATTTATAAGAAAGACGATCACATGATTTTAATTTGAAAAATAAGATTAAAAATGGATTCACACAAAAATGTATTAAAATCTTTCTAGATATCGAAACTTTTGCGTGGAGTTTTAATTTTAAACGCTTGATTTCGATATTCAATGCGGACATTACAATACAACCATGGGATATCGGAAACGAAAAGGAATTAAAAAATCCATAAGTCAGCAGAAGTTTATTACGTCATCCCGAGATTCACAACACAAGTTTCAACTTCAGTATATTTATGGTTCCAACATTGAATTGATTATTTAGATTTTGATTAATTTTTGATAATTTTTCTTTAGAATAAACTGCAACTTTGTTCTTTCAATACGAGGTATTGAATGCACGACCTTACTGTAAAAGTCATTTTGTCAAAGCTTAAAAGTTTTACTTTTTTAATGCAATTTTTCACCGGGTGTAACAATTCATAAGCCGTAGTCTTATAGATACATGTACAACGTGATTCAACCAACTCTTCATTGATGTTGATGTGAAGGTTAAATATTGGTCTATGAATCATTGTCCTTTTTGAAGCTAATATTCACAGCTATTCACCGGTTTGAAATCTGTACTGGACTGACAGTTAGTAGCTCCATGGAGGCATGGGTTTAGAGAGTACTGCCATCTATAGTACTGTACGTATTGTACACTACACGTGTGTACCTTATTCTAGCATACATGCGTCTTTAAAAAACTGAGATTAAGGTTATAAGTTTATCTCTTGCTGTAGCCTGTATTTCTGTAAACATTACAATTATTGCTGTAATGCAGTATTCACAGTACACAGACTACAGAAGACAATACGGGACGGCACAAATAATACCCTTCTCTTGATATCATTACACCGCCGGTGCATCTGCGCATATGCTATAAAGCTTAGGCGCAGATTTAAACAGTAATTACAGCTTTCTCTGAATGAAGAAGAAGTTGCTGTTCCTCAATCCATGACGGCTGTTCGTGGTACCAGGGTTCTCACATTCAGCCCATTCCTAGCAAAATACTATTAAAGCTGATCATACAGATAGATATTTCTACATTATATTTTAACAGAGGGTTTACATTAATACAAACAGAATCATGTTCAAAAGCAGGGTCTACGTTCTACAAAAGTATTCAAAGGGTGACTAACATAAGAGGATTTAATCTTATTAGTAAAGAAAGCATTACAACCAAATACATTTCAGTAGGAAACATGCAGAAACTTTATTCTTCAGTCAGCCAATCCAACATCTCATTTACGAAGAATCATTTAGTTGAACTTTCAAAACGGTTTCTATATAAAATTGTCTCAAAAATTTTCAGATCTTTTCAAAAGAAAATCCTTAAAAAATTATAAATCCGCCAAAATTTTTATTATTGTTTAATCAAAGAGAAAATGCTGAAAGATTTAGCAACGATTAAAGTTTGACTAGAAGTGCCCTGATAGCTTAGTACGGCGAGGGAGGGAACCCCGGACGCCATGAGCCTCTGCTCTGCTGACACAAGCCTCCCAGATTTGCTAGGCAGACCGAGCCTCCACTATGCAGACCAAGCCTCCGCTATGCAGACCGTGCCTCCGCTATGCAATGAACGAGCCTCCACCATACAGAACAGCTTTTTTAAATCTTGGTTTTTATGTGTAATGAAAAATGTTAACAATTTTTTAATGACACAGTGGCATGACAGGCTTCTCAAAGATGAAAAGTATTTATCAATTATCATAAATATTTCCTAATTATGACTTAGAAAGTAGAATATATAAAACTTTGAATATTCTTTACGTGAAATGAAAATATTAAGAGATAGAGTCATAATTAAAAGTTGAAATAGAAGATGAACGCGAAGCACCCGTAATACTTAGTATAATATAAACACTCACTAAATACTCACATGCAGGGTTTAACAGTTAGTGGGTAGCAGGTGTTAACAAGGGCAACGTTGTCATAGAGGAACGTTTCTTACATTTGTGAAATTTTTATTGATAAAAATTGGGATTAAATGACGACTCTTAAATCGCCCTTGTTCTATGCTGGATTATTTTTAGGCAGAATTTTGAATTATCACAATTAAGACATTTAACCTATGAATTAATAAATTAACGAACTTAGATCGCTTATATTTTTTATAATCTATAAAGATTTTGAAGTATAATTTTCTCTTCATCTTAAAGGTTCTATAGCCTTAATGATTTCTTCCAAAAACTTTATAGTTCTGCGTGCCAAAATAAAAGTGTTTTAGATGTGTTTTTCTCAAGTTTTTGGTTGCATTTAAAACACTAACAAATCCTTTTTCTGCAGGAGAATGGAAAAAGGATTAGAGGTTTTTAAACGTCGTTCCTAATTTGAGATATTTCTAGGTCTTAATTATATTCTGTAAAATTCTAAACTTGCATTGATGACAGTTTGGGATTAGGGTGAGCACATGCATTGCGGTTTCGACCTTTACCCATCAAAGAAGAGCATTCTCGGGGGAAAACTGAAGCTGCTCTCTCAGCAGTAGTTCATCAAAACTGAACGGACCAGGGATCAATGGATCAACAAATCAATGTATCAATGGATCAATTTGGATTAATGTACCAATGAACCAATGACTTAATCAACGAATCAATAAATTTATGGATCAATGGATCAATGGATCAACGGAGCAATAAATCAATGAATCAATTGATTAATAGATGTACAGACCAATGTATCACATGATTGACGAAACAATGGATCAATAGATTAACGAATCAATGGATCGATGGATCAGCGAATCAATGGATCAATGAATGGATGGGTTAACGCAGCAACAAACCAATAGATTAATGAATCAATAAACTCATAAATCAACGAATCAATGAATTAATGGATTAATGGATCAACAAATTTACAGATCAATGCATCAACGCTTAAGCACAGAGAAATTATTTTTTCAATAAAATCGTTAGTTCTGTGAAATCTTTCGTTATAAAGATTTTCATACAGTAGAACAGTTTGTCAATGGTTGGGGGGGGGGGGGGCCTGGAAACCATAGATTTAACTGGATTCCTAAAGGAATCGTTATTTTTTCTTATTTTTTTGCTCTTATTTCACTGATCAATGAATTTGATCGTTATATAAAGATGAAAAAGAAATGAAATCAAAACAATCTTTTCAGAAAAAAATTTGAAAGGATTATAATTAATTCTCAAAATTTGGGAACGCAACTATCAATCAAATAAAAAAACCTAAACAATCCATCAATACCAGAACATAAATAAGAGTAAGGAGAAATATTTAGTTTTGATAATTTTTGATTTTATAAATACAGGGCTCTTTGTGCTGATCAACTTACTTTTTTGCCTTTTTTCTTTCTAAGCTGTGGCCCTTACCCTTTTTTACACTAATTCATGTCAACTTTAAATTGTAACATTTATCGTTAAGTTATTTCTAGTTTTATAGCGACGCGCCGGATAAAATTATAAAATTGCTCGATAACTACAAACAAAATTTGCTTATATTTTATAACTGGTCTCTTTGCCTATTGTAATCTGACGCCAAAATAGAATTTCAAAAATAGTATAAAAGTAGATGATACGGTCCAATAGATATAAATTAAATGAGGATAGAGCAAATATAGTATTAACACTACGAGTTCGCACAAACTAAGACAACCTTAGAATTAAAGAAATAAACCCATCAAATCAAAGATCCATCAAATTATTGAGATATCTTTGTTCTCCTGAGAAATCTTTGTTCTCCTCAGATATCTCAATAATTTGAAGAGTTTTGGTATGGTGCAGGCCATATAAAAGGATCTCAATTTAACATAGACCAATTTATATTTTGTCACTGTTGAGTAAAAACGAATTTTTGTTAATTGAAGATTTTTTTAGGCGAAAAATTGGATTTTTCTGAAAAAATAACTTGGAAATAAGATAACTTATAAAGATGTTGAGATGTATTAAACCAGCTCAAATGAAACCTGTATGTATCTAGCTAAAAAAAAGATATTTTTTTACATTTACCAATAATCTTTAATGCATAAGCTGAAACAAATGTTGTCAGTTTGGCTAATCCAAACTATATGATCAACACAAGCTACTTGGACTGAAGTTTGCGATTTTTTTTCTGCAAATATCTGAACAAAGACAGTAAAAAGGGGGAGCAGAGCCCTTTTTTTCAATTTTCGGTTTTAAAGTTCCCTTTTTAAAGGACTTTTCATAAAAAGTCGGATAAATTTTCACATTTTACTCTGCTCTATCTCTTGAATTATGGAATAAAACCATACTCTATCTCTTGAATTAAAGAATAAAACCTACTCTATCTCTTGAATTCAAGAATGAAACCTACTCTATCTCTTGAATTCAAGAATGAAACCTACTCTATCTCTTGAATTCAAGAATGAAACCTACTCTATCTCTTGAATTCAAGAATAAAACCTGCTCTATCTCTTGAATTAAAGAATAAAACCTACTGTATCTCTTGAATTAAAGAATAAAACCTACTCTATCTCTTGAATTAAAGAATAAAACCTACTCTATCTCTTGAATTAAAGAATAAAACCTACTCTATCTCTTGAAGCTGAAACTCCTCAGGTTCAACCCGTGGCCGACAGGGGAAAGGGCTTCTCCTATAATATTTTTAAAAATAAAACTAATTAAATAGAGAATTATAGATTTGATAAAAAAATACAAGTTTTTTGTACATAATTCAAGAATATGATTATGAATTAATCTATAGCCACAAAAGTTTAATTTTTAAAGATTTTCCTAAATTTAAAACAGCTTTTGAATGACTGTTTACAAGTGTGATGTGTACATATTTTGTAATAATTTTTAAAGATTTTTAAATGTATTGTGCAAAAAACTTATTGATTCTCCCATAAACATTCTCAAACATTATGTCACCTCCTTATTTTTCAACAAGATATAAATATCTTTGATATTCTAACTGATTTGTCAAAGAAAGAAAGGTTTAATCTTTTGGGGGTATTACTGTATTTAATTTAAAGGGATTGACCGGCCATGTATGGTAGTTGAATGTAGTATTGCGGAGATTTTCCCAGAATTTTGAGACATATGAGATGTTTACGAAGCATATTTATTTTTTGTACAGCAAAAGCGTAAATTCAATCTTTAAAACCCTTATAGATTGTTCGTTTTTGAGGGATGATTTTGAGAATCGGTTTTTATAAACTTATTCAATATCGACGACGAAAATGTAGTAAAAATTCTACAGTAAACTAATTAGATGTTTAGGTACAGGTTGAGAAAATCAAAATTATCTATTATCATTGAAAAGAAGTAATCTTATTCAATTATTCGTTTCTGTAATGTCTCATTATGATAATAAGAAATTCAATATGAAAAGGAATATTTGATTATAACATTGATTTATTGAGAAAATTCCAATTGAGAAATATGTTCCTAAACATCTAATTAGTTTACTGTAGAATTTTTTTTACATTTTCTGAGGTCGTTATTTGATAATTAAATAAAATCGATTCTCAAAACTTAACCACCCAAATGGATGATTTTGAATGTCGACTTTGCGCTCAAGCTCAGTAATTATACATCATTAAAACGTTTAATAAGTCTCAAATGAATGTTAAAACTTTCTCCACAATACTAAATTCTCAGTTGAACTACCATACATTGCCGGTCACTCCCTTTAAAAAGTATATTTATCAAATGTGTTTTAAAAGATTGATAAAACGAGTTAAACCTCTTTTGGGGTTAAAAGGTTATTAAAATGAGTTAAACCTGTTCTGGGGTTAAAAGGTTAATAAAATGAGTTAAACCTGTTCTGGGGTTAAAAGATTGATAAATGAGGTAAACCTGTTCTGGGGTTAAAATGTTAATAAAATGAGTTAAACCTTTTCTGGGGTTAAAAGGTTTATAAAATTAGTTAAACCTTTTCTGGGGTTAAAAGGTTAATAAAATGAGTTAAACCTGTTCTGGGGTTAAAAGGTTAATAAAATGAGTTAAAGCTGTTCTGGGGTTAAAAGGTTTATAAAATGAGTTAAACCTGTTCTGGGGTTAAAAGGTTTATAAAATGAGTTAAACCTGTTCTGGGGTTAAAAGGTTTATAAAATGAGTTAAACCTGTTCTGAGTTGTCCAAAACTCCGGATAGTTCTTCTTAGACCTGAGAAAATGAGAGCAATAATTTTATAAATAAATAAAAACAATTTGTTTGAAAAATATGCAAAGCAAGTCAAGCAAGAATAATAAGAATTTGTTCAAATTTACGCAAATTTTCTGTTTAAATTGATGCATTTTCAAAAATAATTGTCGACAATTTTTCGGTTAAAATTTTATCAATTTTGCCGTACAAAGTTTGGGCCTAATCGGTTTAGCCGTTTTGACAAATGAATAAAAATAACAGACAGACAAACCAAAATGGATACCTGATAACAAGGATACCAGGGATGATACAGGTCTGTATGAAGGTTGCGAAGAAGTCGAATGTAAGAACTACAATGTTCGAATATCCAAACTCTCCGACCATGAGAAGAACCAGACATATTCCCAGCCTCAGCAGTCTGCACAATTTGATGAGTCGAATTGATTAAATTAAAGGGTTTCTGATTTAAACGTTATAAGGATTGTTAATGTTAACGTTGAAAATGTTCAATGGATTATCATCGTTTAACGTCAACATAAAAAGGGTTGTCCATGTTAAATAGGAATTGCCAACAATAGTTAAACGTTAAACTTAAAATAGCGTTTTTAACTTTTTATTGGTTGTCAACGTTAAGATTTTATTTCACTATTACTCTGAGGCAGCAGCCGAAAAGATTTGCGCGCAGGCAGCAGATGCTCTCTCTCTGTCTTGTAATTCAACCCTGCCTGCGCAGAACTCCTTTTGACTTCTGCCTCAGGGTTATTGTGAACGAAAAACTCCTAAATCTTGAGAAAAAAAAACATTAGTGTCCATTTTGTTATTTTTAATTAATTTATGGTTGTCAACATTAAATGAATTGTTAATAATAAAAATGTGAATGGCTTAAAGGTTTGTCAACATTAAAGGTTTTGTCCATGTGATATGGCATTTACAGTAAAGAGTCGAAGCAACGTTAAATGGTTTTTCAATATTAAATCATTTTAAGTATGATTTTAAAATGGCATATCGTTTCCGGCATATTGGGGTTTCAGATTTATTTTTTCTTCTAAAATTACGCACATTCCGTTCGTAAAAAAAACCACACAAAATTTCACTCTTTCGAGTTAATCCGTTAGCAGAAAAAAATTTCGCATTTGTTTCTCAAAAATTTAAAATTTCATGAAACAAATTATGCGAATTTTTTTTCTTACGATATTCTGCATCTTTTTGTCGCTGGAAACACAAGACTTGTGCTACATATCTCAGAATTGCACTTTGAGAGCTCCATTTGACCTTCTCATCTGCCAAATTACAGAAGTATTTTTACCTAGAATAATGTCGAACCCGAGCTATTATGACAATTTCGTCAAACGTGAGTAGGTTCTGTCTCTTCTTTCCAATCGCACCTAAAAAATATTAGATAAAAAATAAAGAGAATTAATGTAGCACGTAAGCTAAGTTTTACCATTTCACCTTCTGAAGCGTAAGTATGCGTAAAATGGTGTTATTTTTACTTACTTCTTAGAACGAGTCCATATTACTCCCTCTTTCAATAAAATAATTCCTCAAGTTACTTTTAAAGATTATCTTTTATATATCAATAACAAAATTATATATATATATCTCTTTATCTTTGATTAAAGAAAGTTCAACCCAGGTAACAATTTTGCGGAAATTCCCAGGAAGAAAAACTGAATCTGAAAATTCGGTAGAATTGGTGATGAAGTCCTGAGAATTTCTTAGGAATTTCTGGAGAAATATTTCTAAGAAATTCTTAGAAAATTCTGGAGAAAAATTTCAGAGAAATGTTCAGGAATTTCTTGAAACTAAGTTTTTTATTCCGTTCCCCCAAAAAATCGTAAAATTGGTAACCAAGTTCTGAGAATATCTCAGTAATTTCCAGAGAAATATTTTATAGAAACTCTCAGGAATTTCTCGAGACTATGCCTCTTCTCAAGAATTTCCAAGGAATCAGTCACAAGAACTTGTTCTCGAGAAATTCCCAGGAAATTCCTCAAAGCAAGTCAACAAAACTGGAGAACTTGGAGAAATTCCTCACTTTTGTTAGCTGGGATATTGGGCATGCAAAGTTTTAAATGGAGGGTAAATCGACCGGCCTTTATTTCTACACCCTGTATTATATATAATTTACCTCGACTTTTAGCTGAGAACTTGTGTGCCCTGTAGGACGAGGACTCAATCCAGAACAAATACAGCAGTTGCCTGCAATATAATTATATAAGGTTAAAATATCTAACCAAATACAGCAGTTGCCTGCAATATAATTATATAAGGTTAGAATATCTAACCAAATACAGCAGTTGCCTGCAATATAATTATATAAGGTTAAAATATGTAACCAAATATTTTCCTAAAGGATTTGTAAGCGTAATTTCAAGTAACCCTCCATGTAAAGATGGCAATGCCTGATTCACATCTGTATCCTTGAAATCTTATCTGAGCTGAAAACTTTAGAATGGGATATCCTTAATCCCCATCGGTTAATTAATCTGGAGCTTAATAACAAGAGGAGAACAAGCATTATTTAATCTGTAGATTAGAAAAAAGAGGAGGTCAAGCATTGATTTCGATATCCACCATTCTAAAGTTTTCAGCTCTGATCAAATTATGGAAAATCACGTCGTTTTTCTGACTCGAAAGTGTTTATATCTGTGAATTTCTCCATTTTTATTATTAGCAAGAAATACAGAATTCACTCTTGCAGTGAAACCTCAAATAAAAAAGTAATAGTTTAAAAAGCAAAAACATGGAAGTATAATTCATATTTGATCAGGAAAAGAGTTGTAAATTGGACATTGCCATCTTTACATGCAGTACATGGTCACTTTACGAGAGCAGTCCCTTAAACATTTGAAGTACAAGGTTTAATATACTATAAGATTTTACAGGTGTTTTGTGGCCCTTTTTTCTAGTAATAAGGCTAAATTTGAAATGTACCAGATGTAATATGGGGGTCTGTATATTTCACGAATATTCCCTCTCCTGGGGATGTGTGTATAATGTTTTCCGTGGCAGCTTGGATGTATCCGGATTTTAAAAAAAATATATTGCGGATTTTTTCAGAGAAGAGTTGCGAAATTGTTTTAAATTGATTACTAAAAAGATCCCGTATATATGAATACATTCATGTGCTCTTGCTATATATATTCGCACATGTGAGATTGGCTGTATTACTTTACAGATCTTAACATGCATTCAATTTAAATCTTAAGGAATTTGCTTTAGCCAAAATAAAATTGCCTATTTACATTAGTTTAATAGAATTGATTTTGTAATTGTTTTCACCCCGCACTGGTAGGTGTATTATGAATAAATTATTGTCTCAGACTCAATATTTGATATTTTGGAGACATATATTGTATTTTTGAAAATATTCCAGTTTGTAAATTTTAACATATTTGTCTAAATATCTGTAAATTTTAAATATTAACAATTATTTCAATATTTTGCTTAAGCTAATTATATTTTCAAAAATGTTTGCTAATATTTTCCTACAAAAGTCCGTACATCAAAACATCCTTTGAATTACAATTGATTTTTTTTCGAATGAATCATGAATGTTTTATTGAAAAAGTTTTTTTTATATAGATAAAAAACATTTCTACTGTTTCAATATATTTTGTACAGTAAATATTTTTTAGTGGAAACAAATATGCGAAATCGTATAAAATTTGATTTCTACATTTCTTACAGACATCTACAAAAAAAAACATTTACTACAGATTTTTTTTGTTTCATTTATAAATGAACTCCATGAAATCACTGGCGGATTAGAACTCTTGAACCACTGAACCGATATGCCTCAAATTTTAATTGTGGAATTCGGTTGAACAATCGGAATGGTTTAGCCTGGTTTAAAAGTTAAAAGTTAAGAATCTCGACTTTTGTAGAAAAAAAACTTAGTTTCCAGACAAAGCTGGGTGCTTGCGATAGTATATATATATTAATATACAAAGTAGTAATCTCTGTTTGTGTGCTTGTTTGTATGTGCGATCAAAACTCCGGAACGCCTGGACCAATTTGCCTCAAATGTTGATTGTGTAGGTCAGAACAACTACGGGGTCTTATTTTTATTTAAAGATTGAAGAACCAATACATTGCATGGAAAGTGGACACCCAAGACCAAGTAAGATACTTTTCCTATTCTTTTAAATAAAATATTTTTCTTCTATTTGAACTAAGAAACTCTCTAGCATTGAGGTTAATAAATCAGAAAAATGTGAACTATTCGTTATTATTAATTTATAAAATGAAATTCAATCAGTAACTAAATTTAAACATTAATGGGCTCAAGTTCTCTGAAGAAAATAACGATTTCATCTTTGTTAAAGATAAAATATATATAAGCCATCTTATTAAAAAAAAAAACTTAAACAGCCAAATTTAGAATTAAGCAGAATTTTCATTTGTTCTTACCAAACCCACCACTAATTTTTGCAAAATAAACTCTATTTTCTAACTCTATTTTCTTTGTATAAAATAACCAGATAAAGTGGCCGTGTAATTTTAAAAATAGCTTTTGAAAAAAATCCGATTTTTGAATTTAAAGAAAAAAATTGAATTTTGAAAACAAAAAGATTTAAAAAGAATGAGATTTTTGGAAGAACTTTTTTTAGCCTATGTTTTTTACCCCTGGGCTCTCTAAAAAATTTCAGCCAATTTAGTTCAGTCGTTTGACAAGCTATAGCTAACATATTTGTATATGGATCCAAATATATATATATATATATATTTATGAGCGAAGAGCTTTATTATATAGATTTATTTAAGCATGATAAAAAAGATCGAAGCGCTAAAAAATATCAGAAGTAATTTAAAACAATAAATTGAATTTTTTTTCGCGCATTTATTGATGTTTTTAGCTGATTTTCTTTTTTCTCCACTTCAAGTTCTTCAAGTCTGCACAAATATGCATAGAATCTGTAGGGTCGTCATTTCATTCGTAATTTCTGGTTCAACGTTGTGATCTCTTAATTCTATCTTAGTTTTAATAATACATTTAAAGGGACAGACCGGCTATTTAAGGTAGTTAAACTGAGTTGTTGTGGACAAATTCTTTAGGGTTCATTTGAGACATATAATACTTTTTAAAGATCTGTAAACCCTAAGTTTGAGCGCAAAGTCGACGTTCAAAATCGTACTTTTGGATGGATACGTTTCAAGAATTGTTTTTTTTTAATTATTAAATAGCGACGATAAAAAAATTAAAACAATATTCTACAGTATTAGTTGTCTGGGAACAAATTAAGAAAATGAAAATTAATTCTTACCATCGAAATTAAGTTATCTTTTTCAATTATTAGTTTCTATCAAAGACTTTGCTAATTAGCAAAGTCTTTGGTTTCTATAATCTCTCTTTCATCACAAAGATTTTCTGCAGATTTTCTGGAATTTTTATTAAAAAGACGACATTTGAAGAATTTGAAGAAATCTGCGAACAAATTCATAAAAAATAAGAAATTCAATGTAATGATGAAAACTGAAATAATTAATTCTAACTTTGATTTATTTACAAATTTCTTTTGAGAAATATGCTCTTAAACGTCTAATTGGTTTACTGTAGAATTTTTACTATATTTTTCGTTATTTAATAATTTTAAAAACCCATTCTGAAAACTTACCCAGCCCAAATTCATAATTTTGAACGTCGGCTATGCACTCAAACTCAGTAATGATACATCTTGGAAACATTTTATATGTCTCTAAGGAATCCTAAAGATTTTGTCCACAACACTGCATACTCAGTTGAACTACCTTACCTTTTTTTAAAGTTAACAATTAACAATAAACAAATGTAATCTCCTAGACTGTACAAATACCAAGATTCTTATGTACATGTATATACCTAAAATACACACCTTCGGTTCGGTATTACTTACACACACTCTTTTGGTACAGGCACACCCCCATGACGTTTCCGCACCCTGTTTTTCTCAGAACCGTTTATGAACAATGATGGTACTGTTTATTCTGACATTCCATTCTTATAGATTTGTAGAGGATTACTCGCAAATATGTCAGACTGAACCTTTAAAAAAATTTGAACCGAAACCCCCCCCCCCCCCCCCCCAAGTACTGTAACTTACAGATTGACCTTTGGAAGTGGAGTACATGGCCTGTACAATTAGTAAAGGACTAGCGTACATCATCACTCTTCACACTATAACCTCGTTGGATAAAACGAACGAAACTGACCGTTCTCGAACGATGAACGAACGAAATGAAAAGAAAGCCGAACGTGCCCATCTCTAATTACGAGTTAAAACGTTCAACGTTAAATTTTGAATTTTTTTTCTTCTCGTTTTTTGGCGTTTTTTGTCGTTTTTTTTGGCGTTTGTTTGGCGTTCCTACCTGATGACGGATAGATAGACAAGTGTTGGCTGAAAGGTGGGTTCTCCCTCCGCAGAACAGAGGGTAACATACAGGGGCTTTCCATACTACAGGGGGGGAAACCAGAATTATAGTTTTACAGAGGTTGTTGATATAACTTTAATATTCGAGTGACCCTCGATTGCTAGAGTCCAAATAACGATGGTACCCAGCTTTGTATGATCAATTATGAATTCAACTTGATAAACATGGTTTTTTAGTTGAAAAATTGTGATTTCTCTAAAAAGGTGACTTCCCATTTTTTACTTCAGATACTATAGAAAAATTATCTGAATTAAACACTTTTCAAATTATAGGAACATGTCGATATCACAGGTTATTGATGAAATTAAGGTTTTAAGGGTACTGTTGAGAATCGGACATGGTCCTTTCTGAAAAGAGGGTCATTTATAATATAAAGACGACATCAGTCTCTTGAATTCTAAACAGGAGAGTAAAAATGGCAAAAATTTGGAGAAATTTTTGAAAGAAATAAAAATCTCCTAGACTCTGGCAGAAATTACATATCCGAAAAAAGGTAAAAAAAATTCATGAGAAAAAAAGTTTCAAAATATAATTTCAGCTTTTCCTTTTGAAAGTATGTATTCTCCAGTATCTGTCCTGAAATATTAAAGGTTAAAAACATGAAAAAGACCAAATTTAATAGAATCAACGAAAAAAATTTATCAGAAATTTTAAATTTTTTTGTAAAAGAAGCATTTCATTTCTATGTAAATTTTCTCTAATCTGTGTTTTATAAAAACTAAACTTATTAGACTTCTGTAAATATGCTAAAGCTTAGAAGTTAAAAAGATTCTAATTCTATTTTTATATTTTTTATTTTATAAAAAGGTTCTTTGTGATGTTTAATAATCTTTAATAGTTGAAAGTTTTCTTTTAGCCCCCAAATTTTCAGTATTCTTTACTATTTTAATTTGATGATATTCTTTATCTTTTTAAGTAATATCTAAAGTTTGTTCGTTTTTGCTTATACTTTCTTTCACTGTCAAAATTTGACCTAGTGTAAGAAAAAAAGCAAATGTTTTTTATTTAATTTTTAAAGTTTTCCTTTTTTACACTATGCTAAATTGGGACAAAACGATAGCTTTTGAGTCGTTTTTTGATTGTAAAGTTAAATAAAAACACACTTTAACAGATTACAGTTTTTAATCTTGAAAGTTTTATTAAAGAATAAAAAAGATTAAAAATGATCATCAACATTATACCTACGCATTCAGATATTGAGAAGCAAGCACAGGCCATTCCGGTGATCAGGCCGAACTTTGTCATGCTTACCCCGTTCAGTAGTCTACATAATATAATTAATTAGTAATCAATTAATTGATGGAACATAGTCATGATTTCTATTTTTCATTATGTCTAAATAAAAATAGTTGCCTTTGTTTTTTCTTTCCCGGTCACCGTGGACTAATCCAGTGGGGTCGGTCAAATAGGCCGGGTACTGTAAAAAGTCTGAACGCTCCAAGGGAGTTGTCCTAGTTAGCCCTCCGACGGGACTATGCCAAGAAAATTGACCCCTGTTGTATTTTAGTCTGGTTGGGGCGACGGACTGTACCAAAGGATAGGGTCAGTACACGCTGTTATCTGGCAGGCCGGTACAAACTGGGCAGCCGCAGTTCCTGTTCGAATTCAAATTACCACGGCCCAGAGTGCGGTGTGATGTTATAAAGTGTCCAGCTTGAGGTAATGTCTAATTTTTACATAACGTTTGAATGTGCAAGGGATAGAAGTTAATCTATTCATGTTTTTAAATTCCTTGAAAAGAAGACGACGTTCGAGACAAAATTTTTTTTTTTATATTCTCTGGTATTGCTACATCTAAAAACGAATTTAGCTATATGTTTAAGTTTGCAGATGTTTATTAATGCATCCATAATTTGATATTGTGTGATAAGTGTCCAAATCATTAAGAAGTACGCCTTTACCCGGGAATTATTTCACGCCCGAACACTTTTTAACGCCTCATCGGTTATAAAAACACCAGGAATGGAATTCCGCTCAAACTCTTCAGTAGAATCAACCAGTAGACCGACACAAGGGGAAAAATTATGTCGTATGAATAGACCCATCTTCAAAACCTCCAAACGCCAGACGTTTGTCTTTCAGGAGTTTGTTTTTCAAGCGTTTGTAGTTTATGAGTTTGTCATTTGAACTTTGTCTTTTAGGAATATGTCTTTCAGGAGTTTGAGAGGTTTGGTTAGGTTTAACTTGACATATGTTAGTTTGGTTTAACTTGAGATATTTAGTTTGGTTTAACTTGAGATATTTAGTTTGGTTTAACCTGAGATATTTAGTTTGGTTTAACCTGAGATATTTAGTTTGGTTTAACCTGAGATATTTAGTTTGGTTTAACCTGAGATATTTAGTTTGGTTAAATGAGTCCTTGTAGCTACATTTGGTTTGGTTTAACCTGAGAGATTGGTTTGGTTTAACCGAAGAGTCCCTGTTGCTAGATTTGGTTTAGTTTAACCTTAGGGTCCCTGTCTCTATGTTAGGTTTAGTTTAACCTGAGAGATTGGTTTAGTTTAACCCGAGAGTCCGTTTCTATATTTGGTTTAGTTTAACCTGAGAGTCCCTGTTTCTATATTTGGTTTATTGTAACCTGAGAGTCCCTGTTTCTATATTTAGTTTAGTTTAGCCTGAGAGTCCCTGTTTCTATATTTGGTTTAGTTTAACCTGATAGTCCCTGTTTCTATATTTGGTTTAGTGTAACCTGAGAGTCCCAGTTTCTATATTTGGTTTAGTGTAACCTGAGAGTCCTTGTTTCTATATTTGGTTTAGTGTAACCTGAGAGTCCCTGTTTCTATATTTGGTTTAGTGTAACCTGAGAGTCCCTGTTTCTATATTTGGTTTAGTGTAACCTGAGAGTCCCTGTTTCTATATTTGGTTTAGTTTAACCTGAGAGTCCCTGTTTCTATATTTGGTTTAGTGTAACCTGAGAGTCCCTGTTTCTATATTTGGTTTAGTGTAACCTGAGAGTCCCTGTAGCTGTTAGAATGGGTTCGACTGGGTCCACGGTCAGATATTTGCCTTCCAATAGGATAATTAGTCTAGACATATCATTCAATATTACTTTGATTTCAAGTTGGAATTTAAACTTATTCAGATTTTATAGCTTTTTTTCTTCAATGCAGGCTGATCAATTCGAGACTTCTTGCGTTCAAAACATTCAAAATTGAACTTATATCTTCTATGTAACAATACATAAACGTCATTATATCTTCTATGTAACAATACATAAACGTCATTAACTCATGACTTCAATAATCATGCCAGTGACCGTCCATTTAAAGAGTAAAATGGGCTTCAAAATATAGAATAAAACAGTTAACTGAAATTCAAAGAAAAAATATCGAAAAGTGCGTAATATATGATTTCCTGATAAATATAGAATAAAACAGTTAACTGAAATTCAAAGAAAAAATATCGAAAAGTGCGTAATATATGATTTCCTGATAAATATAGAATAAAACAGTTAACTGAAATTCAAAGAAAAAATATCGAAAAGTGCGTAATATATGATTTCCTGATAAATATAGAACCAGAGAGAATCCAGGTACATATGTTGTAGAAAACGTCCTCTACGGCAGATATACCCAGACATATCGGAATTAGATTTCCACTGAAATAAAGATATTGTAGAAAACGTCTTCTACGGAAGAAATACCCAGACATAACGGGATTAGTCCTCCACTAAAATAAAGATATTGTAGAAAACGTCCTTTACAGCCAATAACTCTAGACAATACGGAACTAGACTTCCACTAAAAAACATATTGTAGAAAACGTCCTCTACAGCATGCATACCCAAGTCATAATGGGATTAGACTTCCACTGTAATAAAGATATTGCAGAAAACGTCCTCTACGGCAAAAATACCCAGACATAACGGAATTAGACTTCCACTGAAATAAAGATATTGCAGAAAACGTCCTCTACGGCAGAAATACCCAAACATAACGGAATTAGACTTCTACTAAAATGAAGATATTGTAGTAAACGTCCTCTACGGAAGAAATACCCAGATATAACGGGATAGACTTCCCCTAAAATAAAGATATTGTAGAAAACGTCCTCTACAGCAGATATACCCAGGTCAAAACGGAATTAGACTTCCACTAAAATAAAGATATGATAGAGAACGTCCTCTACGGTAGATATCCCGAGACATAACGGAATTAGACTTCCATTAAATAAAGATATTGTAGAAAACGTCCTCAACGGTGGTTACTTGATACCCCAAGACGTAACGGGATTAGACTTCCACTGTTCCTGGAAAATATATTTAATGGGATACACCACTGTTCCAGGAAAATATATTTATTGGGATACACCACTGTTCCAGGAAAATATATTTATTGGGATACACCACTGTTCCAGGAAAATATATTTATTGGGATACACCACTGTTCCAAGGAAATATATTTATTGGGATACATCACTGTTCCAGGGAAATAAAAATATAAATTTCGATGAAAAGATTTTTTTTGTAATTTTTAAATTACTTTCCATTTTAAAAGGGGGTATCACATTCACCTATTCACAAAAGTACCCTTCAAACTATTATCTGAAGAAAAGTACCCTTCAAACTATTATCTATAGTTTTTAAGGGTATCGTTGTGAATTGAACATGCCCCTCCGGCCTCCATAAAGAAAGGGCCAATTGAAAAAGTCTAACTACCTGTTAACTAGAGACTGTACAGTCCCTTTCAACTACCTGTTAACTAGAGACTGTACAGTCCCTTTCAACTACCTGTTAACTAGAGACTGTACAGTCCCTTTCAACTACCTGTTAACTAGAGACTGTACAGTCCCTTTCAACTACCTGTTAACTAGAGACTGTACAGTCCCTTTCAACTACCTGTTAACTAGAGACTGTACAGTCCCTTTCAACTACCTGTTAACTAGAGACTGTACAGTCCCTTTCAACTACCTGTTAACTAGAGACTGTCCCTATCATCTACCTGTTAACTAGAGACTGTACATTCCCTTTCATCTACCTGTTAACTAGAGACTTTACTTTCCCTTTCAACTACCTGTTAACTAGAGACTGTACAGTCCCTTTCAACTACCTGTTAACTAGAGACTGTACAGTCCCTTTCATCTACCTGTTAACTAGAGACTGTACAGTCCCTTTCATCTACCTGTTAACTAGAGACTGTACAGTCCCTTTCAACTACCTGTTAACTAGAGACTGTACAAAAGCTGCAGAGATCAAGGAAAAGCACAAAACTAATTCTGTATTTATTCATTTTAAACAGAATATTATTAATGGTTATTAATGGCAAATAAATAAATTAATTGGGAAACAAAATATTGCCTAAAATAAGTTATGGATTTATTAATTCTAAATTTCACGCCCAAAAACATGACTTTATCGTCTTGTACATGAAAAAGCGTGATTTTTTTTCGAAAAGCAAAGTAGGTCTTTATTTTACTGTTTTGTCTGAAAATGAATTTCCTAGTGCATTGAATGGGAAAAGAATGATATTGTAGACGTTTGTTGTACTCCAGAGTGTAGGATGGTAGAAATATTCAACAAATAAGCAGATATTCAAATACAATCCAACTAAAAAAAAAATATTCATGATATTCTTTAAGCTCATTTTGTTCACAAATATTAAATATTTTTGATAAAGCAAAATTTATGATATTGTAATGTTACATACAAGGTCTTAATATTTGATGAAAATAAATAACTAATACAAAATATTTTCCAATTTGGTAGGAATTATATTAAAGTTTTGTTAGTAAAATATCGTCTTCATTGTATT
Source organism: Eurytemora carolleeae (assembly GCF_000591075.1). Classification (NCBI taxonomy): domain Eukaryota; kingdom Metazoa; phylum Arthropoda; class Copepoda; order Calanoida; family Temoridae; genus Eurytemora; species Eurytemora carolleeae. Next base: position 134,480 of record NW_019396765.1, on the reverse strand, counting down.
GATATCATGCCGACCTCAGAGCCCAAAATTTAAGACAGGGTATCGTTACGAAACCCAGTTTCGAAACCCGAGTTTCACGAATGGGGTTGGGCAGTTTTGTGGATTTCAATATTTTTGTTATGAAATATTATTTTATATAGTTTCTTCATTTTCACAATTTTTTAAAATCTATTAAATCAAAATCTTCACAAATGTTAGACCCCGAAAAGGAGACTCGGGAGTTTCGTTAAACGATACTCTTTTAAATTTCTGGATCTGTGAGAAATATAATATTTTTGAAAATATAAAATATAAAATATATAAATCCGAGAGATTTAAAAATATACCTAGTATTATGATTGTCACAATAAATATGAAGACGTAAACTAAAATCATTCAAAGTATCACATAGATCTGAAACATAATCTATATAAAACAAGACATTTGTATACAGATATGTTGCCTATAGCCGGCCAAACGGCTGGACCGAATGAGCTGAAATTTGTTGTGGACATTCATGGGTGGCCGGGGGGTGTTATAGGCTAAAAAAATACGAAAATTGTTTTTTTTCTTATTTTTTTTTATTTTTAAAAATAAAATTTTCATTTTTTTCACAGGCAACGCCGGGGCCTTCAGCTAGTTTTTTATATATGAATGCGTCGAAAAATAATTGATGATAATCGGTTGTATTATCTGAATGACTTGTTTGAAATTAAATTGATTTTTTTACGATCCGGGTTGTATATTGCAACTTTCTGAATTTGGATGAACGCTACGTTCTTCAGTATAAGTCGTTTTTAACAATTTTCTCCTTAAAGACGAAACAGATAGAAGTAAGATTAGTAGCAATCAAAAGCGATTATTTTTCGGCGTAAGCCGACCCCCTTTCATTTTCGCGAACAGTCCCTTTAAGAATAAAAACATGGTGGGCCGATTTTTTTCGGCATTCTATTTTAAGGAGGGGGGGGGGCGTATTTTGTGAATTTTGATGGATATCCATGAAGACTTTAGATAATTTGACCATTTAAACTTTCGCCTAATACTCATTCGCCTAGTACACGTTCGCCTAGTACACGTTCGCCTAATACTCATTCGCCTAGTACACGTTCGCCTAGTACACGTTCGCCTAGTACACGTTCGCCTGTACATAACATTTTGCCTAAATACTAGTTTGCCTGTTTAATAGTTTTTAAACATTTTGCCTTTATAAGTATAACATTTAAGTGTATTTTCGCCTATATAACATTTTGATAATGTTTAACTATTTTTTTTCTAACTTTTAGACTGGATCAAAGTAAACAGGTATTTCAAGTATATTCTCAAAACATAATATCACATCATATTTGTCTGTATAGAATGATAGAATACATAAATTTACTTGGCTGCCCTGTTCAACTCGTTTCCAATTTGTTGTATGTACTCCTGCCTAGGAGTAGTCTCAAATCCTTTAACAAAAACCTTGATCCGTTCCACGGCTTGTAAGAGATCTCTGTTTTTTTTTAAGTCTTTTAGATCATCTCCAATAGATGCTTGTCTTTGGCCTTACTTTTCCAACATATGAATAGTTGTTTTTAACAATAATGGAAGGCTTTCCTTCATTAGATACTCCAGCTTTGGTAAGTGCTGCCATATGTTTAAGAAAAAAAATACGACTGAATTTGCAAAATTTTCAAATCAGTTTCGCGGGTTTTCCTGTTTTAAAGTTTGTGAGTGATTTAAGAAAATCATGGTTTAGGCGGAAAATACTCTTGAATGTTTTCTAGGCAAACTGTTATATAGGCAAAATGGTACTGATCCAAAAATTTGGCTTGAAGCGTGTTTGTGTGTAGGGGGTGATTTATATTACAGAGGGGGGATTAATAAAGGGGGGGTTATAATAGTGAGGTTTAGAAAACCTTAGAGATTCCGGAATGAGAGAGCAAAAAATTTGATGTAATGAAAAAATTTGAATTTTCTAAATATTGTTTTATTTGAATGTATACAGATTTGTTATTTTAAAAAACCGCTCAGCATGATTTAATTCCAAAATGTCAAAAATGTTTCATCAAATATGTTACATTTGCGATGTATCTCGAGGTTGGTAATACTAGCACTAAATTAAGTAAGTTACGAATGGTTGAAATTTCCGGTTTGTCGTTGTGGAAAATACCAGGCACACTATGACACCTGTGTATATTATTTAACTATAGAAATTGTAAATTTACATGCTAGGGTTGTTAATCGTTTTTAAAAACGATCGTTTCGTTTTCGGAAAAAAACGATCGATTTTAAAAACGACCCACTAGTTTAGAACTTTTAGAAATTGGATACCGATCGTTTTTGAAAACGATTGTTTTTATTAAAACGTTTAGCGATCGTTTTTATACGATTGTTTAAAAAAATATCGTTTTTGAAAAAACGATCGTTTTCGAATTTTTTTTTCACTGATAAATATGTTTTCGATCGTTAACGAAGGGTCGTCGTTAACGAAAGACGAACTTTATAAAAACGATCGTTTTTGAAAAAAAAATTACATGCAACTTTATCGAATGTCGTCTTTTATAAAGGTAAAAAGTTGTGTGAAACTCGGTAAAACAACAGGAATGTTCTTATTTTGGTTTTAAGTTAAAGTTTACCTGGGTTGACTTTACCTTCTCGGCAAAGCTGGGTTTCCAAACTAGTATTTTTTATAAAAGCTTGAATGATATTTATTTTATCAATATATCGGTAATAAAGATATATTATATATATAAATATAAAAATATATATATATATATATGTATATATATATAGAATAAAGATATATTATCATCTACCTTATTTCAGCTATACGAAAAATTTTGTCATGCAAGTTTAAAAGGAAAATTAAGTTTTGATCCCAACTTGATGAGACTTAATGCTGGGATCATCTCTAGATCAGCAAGTTCTAGAACTAGTTTAAACCTGGTTCTAGAACCAGTTAAAAACCAGTTCTAGAACTATAGTTTTAAACCGGTAATAGAACTAGTCTAAACAAGTTCTAGAACTACTTTAAAACCGATTCTAGAACTAGTTAAATTTTGATCAAACTTGGAACTCTTTTTTTCTACACTTCATGATCAAGTTTTTTTTTTAAATTGTTTTTTAAATAATCCAAATAAATTTAAGGTTAAAAATAGATATTTTGCTTAATTCATAAAGAAGTCAAATATTCTTATTTTCATTTTATTTTTTATTTTTAAGCTTTCAGTAATGTTCAGCTATTCCAATCCTTACAAGGACGTAATTTCAAGTGCCCTCATGTCTATTCCGATGTTCCGATGTAATCATTTTGAATATTAGTAAGCTAAAACTATACCATGTTAACACAAATTCGAAATATAAGGAAGACAATTCTTGGTGAAGCGCTTGTGTATTACAGCTGACCGCGTAAGACTCCCGATACAAAGTTCCTTTTCCGGTTCAACAATGTGGAATTAGCGTTACTACCCCCCCCCTTCTCCGCCTATTTAGAGGGGTAGTTAGTGGCGTCAGTCAGAGTAAAACATTTGAGATGTTAACAGCCCGTCTTAGGGGAGTAACCCTGGCTCCTTCATGATGATGATACAGATATCTATAAACAGCAGCAGACGATGCCTACATCCAGCACAAAAATGTTCCAAGAGTTCCAACAATTATCATAGGAAACAATCAAGGAGACAAGTAATCCCTCAACCCTAAAATGATACGACGGATAACTCTCCCCCCTAATGTAAAAGCCTGGAGAGAGCGGAAACCTGATGTTACAGCTACAGTTGATCTGCACCAACAACATGAAGTTCTATAAAGCTCCCATGATATTACTACTGATGTTCGTCAATAGTTTTCTTTGTTAATTTCTAAACCAACCAATTTCCAACCCTGTCTTGAGCAAATATTTCAAAACACTTTCGTTTTTTTAAATAAATGTTAAGAAATATTCATTTAGATCTCTTTGTTTTAATATTATGACTTTTAAAAGTCAACAATACTAGTTATTTTCTGGCAATTTACACCATTGTCTCTGCAGTCTGCAGTATAAATCCACAAGTCAATAGTTTAGACAAACATCTATCTTTAAAAAAAATGTTTTAGATGGAATAGCAAGGATTTCACTATAAGTTTAGGACCGTCTTAAAATATCTTAAGATTTAAAGAAAACTAAAAATAGTTTTATTTTATTAATTAAGCCTCTTTAACGTTTAAATATGAAATAAGTTTTTCTTGCTAGGAACCTTATAAATAATTATACTTTTGTAGAACTCGTTAAAATTCTAAATTGGAGAAATTAACCATCATTGGTTGATTTAGAATTGTCACTTTAAAAATTGAATTATACATAGAAATTGTTAAAAAAAAATTAGCTTTTTTACATTTCAGGGTGTTCAATTGAATTAAAGGAACTGTAAGCGTAATTTAAGAACACATTTGACAAACACACACATTTTGTAAATTACAATCTCTTTAAGCACTATTATTTAATTGTGTTTATTGGAATAGTTTACTTCCATAAACAAGAAACGTCATAAATAAATTGATTGTAAACTGATTTGAGAAAAAGGGCATCAAGACTGATCAATAATGATGTATTTGCATTATAAACAGCGAAATCTTTTTTTAGTTAAAAGCAGTTTTTTAAGAAAGATATGAAAGAAGTTTTTTAAAAGTTTGAATCCCCCGGGTCCCGAAATAAAGTATCGAAATTGAAAGTACACAACAAGAAATTTGTATAACAGGATATGAAAGTAAAAACGTATTATAATTATTTAGAAAAAAATAGTTTCATTTCATTCTTTGGCTTATCCTTGGTGTCTGCCTGTTTGAAACTGATCGGGCCCTAAAGAGTTGGGTCTGAATTGAACATTATTCCCCGGAGAAATGTCGATATTTTATATTTCTTCTTACATGCACCAATTAAACGAGACAAATGATAAAAGGGACTTACAGAGTAAAATTTAAACGCTAAAGGAATTGAGTCTTTGCCACAAAATCTGATTTTCTGTCGCAGACCTTTGATATTTTAAACTTTGAATTTCATTAATTAAATCAAATAATCTGAGTTTGAAATAATAAAGGTCTACGACATTGGATTGCAAAGATATAGAAATTTAAAAATCAGAGTTTGTGGCAAAGACTCAATTCCATTGTTAAATTTGCAAGGAGCGCCCTAAAAGCCTAGTTCACTCTTATTCTAAAAAAGTATTCCTGATTAATGTTCATATTTAATTTCAGATGAAAATATTACTCTCTCTTTAGGTTCAATATAAAGTACAGGGTGTCCCAATAAACATGAGAATTCAGAGACAAAAATTGAAAATCGTCTTTGATTTCTGATATCTAATGCATGACAAAGTAAGTAAAAAAACGAGGCTCTGACGAGCTTTTTATAAAGTGGTCTTAATTTTTTGTAACTTAAAAATTAACAAAGATATTAGATATTGAGAAAATTTTGATTTATTAAATAAACTGAAACTTGTAAAATTTCATAATATCTTCATAAATTTTAAAGATACAAAAACATTTTGAAAATTTAAAGACCAGGCGCTTTCGACATTAGATGTTTAAGCTGGAATACTGCAATAATTTTGTTCATGAAAAAATGCCTCATGTAACGAAGACGATGTAAAAGTCGTCACTGAATTCCCATGTTTATTGGGACACCCTGTTACTTTCCGTTGAATTATTATTAAAATTATTGTTGTAGGATCCGTACTTTAAATTCATAACAAGTTATAACAGTATGTAGAAATTAAGTGCTACAGATAATCAATAATATAAACAAACAAGCGTCTGGAGAATATATAACAATGAAATGATATGACTAATTTTAAGAATAAAATACTGTAATTTATGAGTTTTTTATTTTTTTAAAATTTTGAAAATGGTATTACTATGAGCGTGTTCCAATTAATGATGCATTTATTTCTATTAGTGTGTTCCAATTAATGATTCATATTACTATAAGTGTGTTCCAATTAATGAGGCATATTACTATAAGTGTGTTCCAATAAATGATGCATTTTACTAAAAGTGTGTTCCAATTTATGATGCAGATTACTATAAGTGTGTTCCAATAATTGATAAATTACAATTTCCTCGTCGAAAGTTACATAAGTTACAGGGTTTCCCACAAAGGGAGACAACAGTACAGAATTATATATTTCTGTTCCCTAATATTTATGATTCCCAGCAAATAAGCTATAAAAACATTATATTCAAGCTGCAGAAGACTTAATTTAACCTTTTAATCATCAGTTTAAGGTTGTCTTTGTAGGTAACTCTGTGTATGAAAAAACTGGAAGAGATTATTCGTGAAAAATGAAAGGGGGTAGGCTTAGGTCGAAAAATGATCGATGGTGATCAATACTAATCTCACTTCTATCTGTTGCGTCTATAAGAAGAAAGTTGCAATTCATACGACTCGGTTCGCGAACACTCCCTTTAAAGAATGAATGAAGTGTACGAGATTTAATGGACACAATATTTTTTAGAAATGTATATGGCAGGGATGAGTGTAAAAAGTGTAGTAACAAGGATTAAAAAACAACACTATTTGTAGTTTTTTTACTCAATTTTCAACCCCCCCCCCCCCTTAAAAAGGTTAATTTTGCAATCTCAACACTCGACCTTTAGTTTTGATTTGAAACCCAAAAAAAATCAAAATTACTTGTTAATATAATTTTCAACTAACAGATTTTAGATTCAGACTCTCTTCCTCAAAACTTTTTTTTGTGATTGAAAAAGTCTAAAATATCCTGTTCAAAAAGGGCTAAAACTATATACGTGCAACACATGCCCTTTCATATAGATTTTATATTTTAATAAGATTCCACCAAACTTTATTTAGAAACCAACTTTCCAAGAAGAAATGCATTTCTTTAAATTATATTTAAACTTTGTTTTACATGGTTACCCACAAAGAATGATACTTCAGAGACGACTTTTTCTCCACTAAACGCTTCTATATCTTCGGTCAGTGACCAGTGTACTGCAAATAACTGCAGAGCCGAAAATTTAAAAGCGTATCGTTGAACGAAACTCTATAGTGTTCTTTTGGGGTCTTATAGACTCTAGGCATTTGCGTAGATTTTAATTTAAGAGTTCAAATGAGAAACTACACGAAATAATATTTTTTTATCTACAAAACTGTCTGACCCCATTAATGAAACCGGTTTTCCGATATTTTGTCTTAAGTTTTGGGCTCAGAACACGCCGAAAGCTTAGTTAAGGGGGGACTATACAGAATTTACTGTCTTTATTCCTATTGCTTTCTTTATTCCCTGCAACTGTAATTAGTTTATTTTTTTCTGCGTTATTTAATTAAGAGTATTATACTTTAGAACTGTACTAATAATTTTATTTAAGAGATCGAAGCTATTCTATATCTGATAATCTGGTTCGGAATATAGAACTTAACTAAAATATTTCTAAATTACAAACATTTTGTTTGAAATTACAATATAGTTACATACTCATATTACTCAGTTCTTTCAGTAAATGGATAACCGCTCACCTGACCTCACACATAATATTTTTCTGATTTAAAATTGTAAAAGATCATTAATGGTTATGTCATCTCACGAGTCATGCAAAGAAGGTTGAGTTGAATTGGGGTATCCGTATTTATGGGAGTCGATTTAAAACTTCTCGTCAAAACAACCTCTCTTGGTTAGGCGGGTCCGCAATGCAATGTAAATTTTTAATATTTTTAATACCAATATCTAATGCTTTAAGAAGTTAAATACAAATATGGTATTAGTTCGGATAACCTTTAGACAAAGAGAATAGAATATATAGAGAGGAAATTACTAGAAAAAAGTGTAAAACGGCCATTTTATTGTACTGTTTCAATACTGCAGGTGTACTTCACATATTTATGCTATATAACCTTTTTGGCCCTGGAATATCATTTTATAGAAAATCTAAAATTAATGTTAAAAGAAAACCAAATTATGAAATAGGCTGGTTTCATAATTGACCAATGATCATTTCACATAGACTCTATGCCTTTCACTTTACAACCGATGATTTTCCGTTAAAACTATAAATCAAATGATGTTTTTTATTCACCTAATTCATTATAAAGTTTATTTAAAAGCTTTAAAAAATTCGAAATTGAAATGAATAGTCTAGGGAACATACTGTATTAATGTACTCTACTGCATATAATTTGTGAACATTTACATGATTTGTACACTTTGAACTCCCTTTCAGGCTGAAAGAGACTGAAAAAATTCTTACCGAGAGATTCTTTAAATTCCCCTCTAATATATATTCTATTCTCTTTGCCTTTAGAATGGTTTCTCTTAGGTAAATTTCCATAGCATCAAGTAAATATTTGGATTTTTGAAGACGACGTTTTAACTGTCCAGTGTAAAATTGTTATTTGATTTTTAACCTGGCAGAAAGTAAAGGCAAAAAACGACCGAAAACCGATAAAAAAACAACAAAATTCGAGAATTATTTACCGGGCATCTTCGTCATCGGCATATTCAGTCAGTTTATATGTTTCCTGGAAACGTTTTCTATTTTAAATTTTAGGATAAAAATATTGAAAAGTTTGATAAAAGCACAAATTTAAATTTTAGGATAAAAATATTGAAAAGTTTTATAAAAGCACAATTTTAAATTTTAGGATAAAAATATATTGAAAAGTTTTATAAAAGCACAATTTTAAATTTTAGGATAAAAACATTTAAAAGTTTTATAAAAGCACACCTTATAACGTATATGACAGTTTTAAAATCTTGGAAGGTTTATTGAAAGTTTTCAAAAACGATCCATTAAACCATTACCAATACTAATAGCTACATGTAAAACTACATTTTGGGAATTGGAAATACAGTTGACAGAAATTGTTACCCAGAGCTGGGAACTTTATAGTTGGATACCATATCCCGATCGCTTAATCTTAATATCCAATGTGGACACTTTTTCCTTTTTCCTGCTTAATCCGCGTTTTTTCTCTGTTTTTGGAATTCCTGACTTCTCTCAATAAATGGCAAGAAAAATTTCGAATTTTCCGACTTTTGATTTGCTGTTCGGGATTCTGCACATGCCACTCCATTGATTGAATTGTATACACTTTTCTGGCGACTACCGACGATTGAATTAATCTTGAGATTTAAAAAAAGAGCATTGCTCTCAATATCAAAATTCTAAAGTTTTCCGATAAGGTCCATATTATCCCTCAGATTGATTTTTTTGATACAGAAGGTCGTTATGTACCATGTTAAATAAAAGATTCAGCTGAAGGGCACTAAACACAGAAGGATAGCTGATGTAACAGGCAATTGATGTCGGAGGGGCACAGGCAATGTAGCATGCTTCTGTCAGTAAAATATTTAAAATAAAAAAATTTACATTTCTTCAATTATTTTATTTAACAAGAAAACGATTAAAAACTATCAGCTCAGCAGGGTCCAGGGATTTTCTTAATTAATTTATCAGAACTGGTTTTCACATTAATACATTTAATATAAGTACTGTACAAGGAATGTTATTTGTCATGTACATGGGTAAACAGAGGTTTTCCGTTGTACAAATTCTTTTCCGAACTTTAAAAACCGGTTTTCCTAGGAACCAAAACTGTTTTTTTCGAGAAACCGGTTTTAACTGTCGAAACTGGATTGCATGTTTACAGTTCAAACTTTGGACAGGTCATGATTATATTCTTGGTGATATCAAGATCATCTTCAGTAGCAGCTTGGACAAGAGCAGTAACACTGTTCCTGAAACATTTTCATGATAAAACAAAATATTTAAATTGAGCAGAAAAAAATTAATTCCTTTTTTAAAGGGACTGTAAGCGTAATTTAAAGTGACCCTCTATGCAAAGATGGCAACGGTACCCTTGAACCCTTTATCCGATCAAAAATGTGGAAGATACTGTCATTTTTTAATCAAAGATTTTTATTTAAAAGCTTACTGTTGTGAATCGAGCATTGGCATCTTTGCATGGTGGGTCACTTTAAATTACAATTACAGTCCATTTAAAGTGACTGCATGTCGGTTTAAGCCTACAAGTAATCTTCCATTTTAAGGGACTGCATGTCAGTTTAAGTTTACAAGTGACCTTCCATTTAAAGGGACTGCATGTTGGTTTAAGTCTACAAGTGACCTTCCATTTAAAGTTTAACATATCTGATTAGCAAGATAGTAAACAAAGATTTCATGCACACACAACAGATTAACCAAAATTTAAAACTACATGTTCTGGAAAAGAGAAAAGTTGACCCTTCCTTTATACCTGTATTCGCCACTGGATACAAGACGAACAGTACTTGAGCCACAGAGAATAGTCAGATCCTAGAAGTTAGAAGTTAGAATAGAGAACATTCAGATCTTAGAAGTTAGAAGTTAGAAGTAAAAGAAAAATAGGTTGATTATCACAAAATATTAAAAGAAAAAATTGGCAAAAATTTAGTTAAAGTGGGTTTCATTCAATGTAGAAAAGAAAAAACTCACATTTAATAGAAAAAAAAACAAGAAATAAAGATCCGATTCTACAAATGGAGGGTCATGAGCAAAGAATGCATTAAATTAAAGATCCCTTCTTATCTCCGTGACGCATGTACATTCAAAGTTTATTTTACGTACAATGGTGTGTTGGGTAAATATAAAAGTCGTCTTACTTTGATCGAAGGTTTTGGTTGAAATCCACAAAGTGTTGATTTAGTTTCAAGATTAGAGGAGAGATCCTCGGCTCCTCCCAGCTCTAGGAAATCCTTCTCTCCCATCTCAGAACACTAGATTTAAAAATATGTTTTTTTCTTAAAAATATTTGTATTTTAAATGTTTAAATATTTTTATTTAGGATACAATATCATGAAAACCTTAATTAGGTTCAACCTGATATAGAAAACCTTTGAATTTTCAAATTTTGAATTCTGTTTCATCAGGCTGCTTTGATATTCAATGTTATAAATACCAAAGATTTAACCATCAGGTTTCAAGGTTATAAGAAATAGAAAATTTGAATCTAAAGCGAGTTTTTAGATACTCCCGATTGTAATATTGTTTCCGCTTCATACTTTTTAATCACTTTGACTTTGACTTTGTATCTTGCGTCTTCAATTACAAAGGGAAATAAGAAATCTTTGCATCAATTACAAAGAGAAATAAGAAATCTTTGCATCAATTACAAAGAGAAATAAGAAATCTTTGCATCAATTACAAAGGGAAATAAGAAATCTTTGCATCAATTACAAAGGGAAATAAGAAATCTTTGCATCAATTACAAAGGGAAATAAGAACTACATGTTTAAAGATTATAATTCAAAGCTTGCTGGTCGTCATTAAAATCTCAACTACTGTGGTTAACTCTGCAGTATGAAAAGAAAAAAAACTATATTTAGCTTTATCATATTCATATAAAAAATATAAAATATTCTGATAATTTTATAAATTTCATTTATTTCTTTACAGAGAACTGACGTTCTAAACATTAATAAATCTTTTATCAAATTAATTACCCTTGGGATGATACCGTTGAAACCTCGTCTTGACCTTCGAACAGACCTCTTCTTAAATCTAGATCCTACGTTCACCTTAATAAAAAAATTCATCAAATATAAATTTTTTAAATTTTTTTACTTTATGTAAAATTCTGTAAAATTATGTAAAAATCTGTGAAATCTCAAACAAACTGTTAATTTACATAAGTAAATTAACATGCAAAAGCCTGTTCTTCAATGGAAGCCTGGTAATGCAAAGTTTTCATTTCAACCATGTATGTATGTGTCCGAAACTGACCATTATTGTAATTCTTTAACCCTTGTCGTGGCAGAAATATTTAAATTAATTCTGCAAAATGTTTACTCCAGAAAGAAAAATTGCTATTCATATGAGAATTAGCATTTTTACCCTTTTTCCTATTCAAATTGGAATTTTAAAAAAAGTGTGGCTTACCGGTGGGGGGGGGGGGGGGGATTGAGTTTATTACAAAAGGCTCTTATTAGTGTCAAATAGGGCTTTTTGAAGGATAAGAGTCTTAGTTATTTTATTGATTTGTTGACGTTCTATGAAATCTGACCGAAAACCGGCAATTTTCGTAAAAACTCTTAAAAATAGTTTTACTTGTATAAAACCCTGTGCCCCCCTCCCCCCATCCCACGCACATTAAAAAGGCTATTTTTGTACATATTTTAATGCTTTTTATCAATTGAACATGAAAAGAATTAGCTTTGCTTTAGCATTACATCAATTTTATTTATAAAAATCTAAATAAAAACAGCAATTTTGGATTTTAAAGTTCTAAAAAACAGACATTGATCACTTTCTCTTACATCATTTTAACTTTAAATAGGAGTGGAGTAAAATCTCAAACACAACATTTGTCGGTGTTTTTCTATTTGCACAGGGGAAATGTCATTTTATATATGTTTTTGGAAAATTGTGAATATTCACTTCAAATATTGTTTTCAGATTGAATGTGTAAATGGTTTCGCTAGAAATACTTGAAACATCACTTAGTTTTGATCTCAAACAAAAACATTTCGGTCAATATGACCTTTGTATAAATACGTTGATACTAAGCACAAAACTGTTGCGCGTTAGGTTTAATGTTATTTGTCGTTTTTCGGAGAAGTTTAACAATGTTAAAATTATATTTTACATTATTCCCATTGTATTCTACATTATTCCCATCGTATTTTACATTATTCCCATCGTATTTTCCATTATTCCCATCGTATTTCCATTATTCCCATCGTATTTTACATTATTCCCATCGTATTTTAATTTATTCCCATCGTACTTTAATTTATTCCCATCGTATTTTACATTATTCTCATCGTAATTTAATTTATTCCCATCGAATTATATATTATTCCCATCGTATTTTACATTATTCCCATCGTATTTTAATTTATTCCCATCGAATTATATATTATTCCCATCGTATTTTACATTATTCCCATCGTATTTTATATTATTCCCATCGTATTTTACATTATTCCCATCGTATTTTACATTATTCCCATCGTATTTTACATTATTCCCATCGTATTTTACATTATTCCCATCGTATTTTAATTTATTTCCATCGTATTTTACATTATTCCCATCGTATTTTACGTTATTCCCATCGTATTTTACATTACAAAACTTCTGACTAGAGAACATGTTTTACGAGAATTAAAACATCAAAACCATAACCCTTTTTCAAATTAATCCTGGTTAAGACTGTACAAGTTTCAACTTTCCTGATTTAAAAAAAATTCCGATTTAAAATATTTTTGTTTGAATAAACTATATTTGTAAAGTACTTTACAAGAAAATTTAATTTAATTCTATTTGTTTTAATACTTGTATTAATTATCAAAATAAATATCAAATTGAGCTAGTTTGAAGAAATATATATCTTCCTTATATTTCTTTACCTCAAGAAGTTTCACTTTTGCCGGGAACAGAAGAGTGGTTACAGAGCAGTTACTGAAACAAAATGCCTCTAATATTATATTATTATATGTTATAATTTGCTAGAAATTGATATATCTAGTCCACCCCACATCTTTCTTTTGCAACTTTTTTTCAACTGTCTAAGAAAAACTTCTTTCTAGTTAAATTTTTGGCTTATTTAAAGTAGTTAAAAGAGTTTTAATATACCCAAGTCCCCCTAACAAAATTGTAGTAAGCCAAGCATATAAGATGTTATTTTAAACATTCAAAATTTCTTAACTTTCTTATTTTGTTTTCAATTGTTGTACTTTAACTACAGCTTTGCCATGTGGTTCAGTTGATTATATTTGAAAATGAGACTTACCGTTCCTCTCCTTGGTTGGAAATCTTGAATACTCCGGTCATCTCCGACATGAGAACATTGCACGCTAAACATAACAATATTTATCATTTCCGACATGAGAACATTGCACGCTAAACATAACAATATTTATCATCATAGATTTTTTTTAATTCCACGGGCAACGCCGGGCACTTCAGCTACTTAATAATGAAAATTCATTACTGATTCAATAAAGCGATTTATAGAAAAAGGTTGTTATATGATACTAATACTGTTAAACTAAGTAGCTTATAAATAATATTTATAAATGATAAAGAGAAACACTTACGGTCAGGGTTATCTATATACTCCACTGATACGGTGAATTTACTTTCAGGGCTAGAAATCTGAATAGTAAAAACACTGATTAAAGAGAATATTCACAAAAAAATGAATGGGGATTAGGCTGAGACATAATCATATACAGTACAGCAGACCCATACAATTTATTGAGTGAAATAGGCCTGATTGCACTGCACAATTGTTTTTTTTCCTCATGTTATTTCACCAGTTTTATAGGTCTCGTTGTATTTTAAGTAGGTTCGGTACCATATTCTTTCTGCATGTTACAGATGTAAAATTCTAAAAAGTGTTTGAAGTAAACAAAGTCAAAAACGGTATTTTTCAAAAGTTTAAACAATACAACCACCCCTTTTATTTTTTGGAAACATCATAAAAATGTCAGAATCGTTTGAATTTCTTTTTTTAATAAAATTTCAAAAATGTTAAAAGTCTATTATTTATAGTTGATGCAATTTTACCTTAAATTGAACCATTGCAGCGTTCTGGCTTGAAACTATCTGAACAGGTTGATTACTGTTCTGACAGACCTCTACAAACCTACAAAGGACATTTTTTTTTATTCCAACTGGTAAGAAGAGCGGGGGAAGGCAAGGCGGTCACAAGCCACAACATGTTCCCCTCCCATGCCACATATTATCATTTTTGTCTTCCGGCAGCCATGAGCCACAACCGTACGGTCTTCCATTTCACAGTATTTCAGTCTTCCGGCAGTTATTACGTTTTTAAATGATAAACCTAGGGCATGGAATTGCAATTTTTAACAATCCTGCCGCATTGCTCTAAAGATCATATCTTTAATGAATTTTAGAAGTTTATTAGAGTTCAATAAATTGCGTGTTCAGTTTATAATTGCTTAACATTGTACAAAGAAAATTTAACATCATTTTACGAATTGTGGGCACAGAGACAAATTGTTTGGGGTTGTCTAAAGAATAAGAAAAGATGAGAAAAAACGTTACCTGAGCCTTACAGATTTCTTCAAAAAAAATTATATTTTAAATTTTCTCGTTAAATAGTGCAAGTTTTCGTTTATGGGCGCCCTTCGAACGTAAGAGTATGCTATGGTACATCATTTTTATTGTTCATAATGTTTTCAAAAATAAGCCATTTTAGAGGAAAGGGTGAATTTATTAGTTGGAAATAAGTTTAACAGTTTACATTAACAGGAATCGTCATTATTCAAATTTAAAACTTAAATAAAAAGTTCTTTATAAATATCTTTTTCAAGACGTTGCTGGATTTATGAAAATCACCATTGCACCATCCCACAGCTGTCACCATGTTATATTTGAAAGGATACCCACAAAGGTGGGTAACAATACTCTAGTAGTCTTCAAGTCTTGGCGCACAACTGGCTTCTTTCTCTCTCCCTCTCTGTGTTCTGAACCCAGATCCCGCCAATTCTTAATCCTGGCTGGTCAATCCCTGTAGGGTGGCAACACTAGATAAGGCGGCTGGAGCAGGGGGAGGGGGCCAGGTTTGGGTTGGTTTGTTCTGAAGAATTTTCCATGCTCTATACCCATCCTCAGCAGGGAGGGGGGGGGGATGGTTACACTAAATTTAATTTATTTAAAAACGTAATAACTGCCGGAAGACTCAAATGCTGTGGCATGGAAGACCGTACGGTTGTGGCTGCCGGAAGACAAAATAAAGCTAATATGGGGCTTGGAAGAGGTAAAGGCTGTGGCTTACGGCTGCCTGCCTTCCCCCGCTCGCAAGAACTGAGAAACAAAAAAAAGGGAAGACAGAGTCAAAGAGTGTAATACAAGAATGACACCACAGAATATGAGCAGAGAGAAAACAACCCTGTTATTTCTGCTACCATCTATTTTATTTCATAAAGTTAAGATTAAAATTTAAAAAAATGTTTTTAAAATCGGGGTGTTGATTGTTGAGACTATTTACTAAAAAAAATATGGTTTTTTGAGTGAAAAATATAAAATACGGAAAACTTATAAAATCTTGTATTCAATTTGATTATTTGATTTATATCAACTCAGTAGAAAAACTAATATTTTTATTTAAAGAGTTGTTATTTTTAACCAAATATGGAGATACATTTTAAACAAATATGAGCCTTATTTTTCAATTTATTTTTAGCTGTAAAGCATCATATTAATATAACAAAAGCAAAAATAGAATTTTGTCTTATACTTAACAAAATATGTGTAACGAGTACGGAGAATAAAAACTTATTAACAAACAAATATAGAAATAAATAATCAATTTTTATAAAATGTACATAAATACCTTTCTGAAATTGGAAGGCTATGATCTTGATCGCTTGGGACGACATGTCCGTTTAGCTCCCATCCATCCACCAACTATACAACAAATATATTTGTTTGATAGTTTAGTTCCCATCCATCCACCAACTATATAACAAATATATTTATTTAGTAATTTAGTTCCCATCCATCCACCAACTATATAACAAATATATTTATTTAGTAGTTTAGTTCCCATCCATCCACCAACTATATAACAAATATATTTATTTAGTAGTTTAGTTCCCATCCATCCACCAACTATACAAAAACAAATATATTTATTTAGTAGTTTAGTTCCCATCCATCCACCAACTATACAACAAATATATTTATTTAGTAGTTTATATCCCATCCATCCACCAACTATACAACAAATATATTTATTTAGTAGTTGTTATTGATAATTAGAAAATGCCTAACTGCCCAGTGCTCATATTGTTCCAACAAATGCAATGGTGTACCATGCCATATGCCGATGTACCATGTCATATTCCCGGTGTACCATGTCGTATGCCGGAATACCATGTCATATGCCGGAATACCATGTCATATGCTGGAATACCATGTCATATGCTGGAATACCATGTCAAATGCCGGAATACCATGTCAAATGCTGGAATACCATGTCATATGCTGGAATACCATGTCATATACTGGAATACCATGTCATATGCCGGAATACCATGTCATATGCTGGAATACCATGTCATATGCTGGAATACCATGTCAAATGCCGGAATACCATGTCAAATGCTGGAATACCATGTCATATGCTGGAATACCATGTCATATACTGGAATACCATGTCATATGCCGGAATACCATGTCATATGCCGGAATACCATGTCATATGCTAGAATACCATGTCATATACTGGAATGCCATGTCATATACTGGAATACCATGTACTTATGCCCGGTGTACCATGTCATATGCAGGAATACCATGTCATATGCCCGGTGTACCATGTCATATGCAGGAATACCATGTCATATGCCCGGTGTACCATGTCATATGCCCGGTGTACAATTTCATATGCCCGGTGCACCATGCCATATGCCCGGTGCACCATACCATATGCCGAAGTTCCATGTCATATGCCCGGTGCACCATGTCATATGCCCGGTGTACCATGTCATATGCTGGAATACCATGTCGTTATGCTCGGTGTACCATGTCATATGCTGGAATACCATGTCATATGCCCCGTGTACCATGTCATATGCCCTGTGTACCATGTCATATGCCCGGTGTACCATGTCATATGCTGGAATACCATGTCATATGCCCCGTGTACCATGTCATATGCTGGAATACTATGTCATATGCCCCGTGTACCATGTCATATGCCCGGTGTACCATGGCATATGCCGGAATACCATGTCATATGCCCCGTGTACCTTTCAGATATATAAACCCTTTCTGTTTTGCAAAAAAAGCTAGTAAAAATTTTTTAAAACGTTGAGGAATCCATGTTTAGGCTTTTTAAACTAATTCTTTTTGTTCTCTAATTTCAAACTTGCAACACAGCCCTTTCAACCAATGTCAAATATTTACTAATCTTTCTTCAAAAAGTTAATCTTTTTAAGAACTTCAAATATAATTGTAAAACTGTCAGTTTTAGACTTTTACGCATTATGCTTTCTTTTATTTTGATTTAATCAAGTTTAATGCACGAGTTATTCTAAAGACAGAATTTTTGTGTTGTGAAACTAAGGATCTTCATCTTTTGCGAATCTGCGTATTGCTCCTCAAATTTAAAAGTTTCCACATTAGATATAGAGATAAAGATTAACGATACTCCATACTAAAGTTTCGACCTTAAGTAATTCTTAAGTATTAAGTGGTAAAGATAAGGTGGTTAAAAAATAGACTAATAATTTTTTAATTTTCTCCAATTTTTCTGCACACATTGATCTATTCAAATTTAGAGGGTAAAATAATAGCTCTTTCTTCGGGCCAACACTACCTTTTTATCATTACGCAATAAAAAAAATTCAATTGGATTTTTTTTATATCTAATATATAGACTTTGCACGGTTCTAATCTGCCAGATTAAAGGGACGGTTCCAATCTGCCAGATTAAAGGGAAGGTTCCAATCTGCCAGATTAAAGGGAAGGTTCCAATCTGCCAGATTAAAGGGAAGGTTCTAATCTGCCAGATTAAAGGGAATAAATTTTTAAAACATTGACTTTCTCATAAAAAGTATTATTGAGCTTACCACAACAATATCCTGATCACATTCTCCAGATAGTTCTGCAGTCTGTAGAGTTACAACTATCTTCTGATTAGGTCTAAATAAAACAACAATTAAACTTTTTTTTCGAAATTGAAAATAAAATAAACAAAAAAAAATTCCTAAAAAACCAAGCGTTTTTGACTTAAGTAGACCAAGTCTTGAAATTTGTTAAAGCTGCCAAGATCTATAACGTTTTTAAAAAAAATTTATTTTGATGACGTAAAAAAATCGCACAACCGCGCTGTGGACGGTATTCATCTTAAAAATCAGGCAAAATAAATTCTTTTATCTTTTGGAAAGTCTTGACATTGCCATACTATTCTATAATAGTCTCTTTAAAACAATGAGCAAAGTTGATAAGAAAATTCTTAAACTTTTTCTAAAAAATTCTGTTTGTAATTTACCCCGGGCCTTAGTTAAACATACTTGATTATGGAAATTTCAATTTGACAACAATTATTTTGAATTGACATTTTTTTACATTTTTTACTACAAAAACATTTAAATACAACCCTTTTTAATATTACGATATCAATACCTTTAATATTACGATAACAATACCTTTAATATTACGATATTAATACCTTTAATATTACGATACCAATACCTTTAATATTACGATAATAATACCTTTAATATTACAATACAAATACCTTTAATATTACGATACCAATACCTTTAATATTACGATAGTAATACCTTTAATATTACAATATCAATACCTTTAATATTACGATAATAATACCTTTAATATTACAATAACAATACTTTTACTATTTTTAATATTACGATAGTAATACCTTTAATATTACGATACCAGTCCCTTTAATATTTACCTGCCGACTAAGTATAGTCCGCATACCTCCGAAGGGAATGAAGATGAGTATGAAAATATACCAGATTCGCTGTGAGAGACTGTCATGCAATCTGCAAGTATAGAAATATATGAAGTAATATAGAGGTAAAAGGAATTGAGTATTTGCCACCAACTCAAATTTCTAGTCCCAATATCTTTGCAGCCTTTGATTGTTTAAGCTTTGATCTATTGAGCTAACTGAATCCTTAGTTTGAAAGATTATAGAAACTACGATATTGGGTTGCAAATATTATAGGGATTAGGAAATCAGAGATTATGGCTAAGACTTGCTTCCTTTATTTTTTTTTGAAGTCTTTTTTCTTACATTTTGGGTTTCTTGCAACTGGAAACTTTTTTCCTTAAAACGTTCGCAAATAAATGACTAAAGGCCAAACTCCACCTTTAGATTATCATGAATTAATTAATTTAGTCGTCATAAAGGGCTCCTACTTTCTAAATGAGTGCGTTCAAAAGTTCCTTACCTTCAAGATTCCTTTCCTCAAGTTCTTTTTCAACAAAATTTCTTTTTTCTACTTTTCTTGACTTCAGCTCAGCATGGCGTCGATCCTGGAGGGGTTGACCAGCTCGTTCCGGATATATCTAGAAACACATATATTTCTGGACATATCTAGACACAGATATATATATATCTTGATATATCTAGAAACAGATATATTTCTGGACATATCTAGACACAGATATATAGCTTGATATATCTAGAAACAGATATATAGCTTGATATATCTAGAAACAGACATATTTCTGGATATATCTAGAAACAGATATATATCTTTATATATATAGAAACAGATATATTTCTGGACATATCTAGACACAGATATATATCTTGATATATCTAGAAACAGATATATTTCTGGATATATCTAGAAACAGACATATTTCTGGACATATCTAGACACCGATATATATCTTGATATATCTAGAAACAGATATATTTCTGGATATATCTAGAAACAGATATATTTCTGGATATATTTAGAAACAAAAAGAAAATTAATAAGTAGTCATTAAATGAATTAAAAAAATATTTTGAATTTCTAAGATGTTTACTTATTCAAAAAAATTAATTGTGTGTTTTCGAAATTAGACATGTTTCTTTTCATAGTGTACACTAAAAAAAATTTAGAAAAATTTCAATATGAAAATTTATCTTGATTAACATAAACCTTCAGAGTATGGTATTTACAATAGAATATTAACAACCCATAGAGTATGACAAATGCTAGAACATTGACTAACCTTAGAGTATGGAGTGTACCATCGATGAAAGATAGAAAGTGAGCAGGTGATGTGAAGAAACAGGAGAAACAGCTGTTTACCCATTGAACTGATTCAATCAATCAATCAATATATTGATACTTTGCTTGGGTGTCTGTTTGTTTGTTTGTCTATAATGGCCGTCAAAACGGCTAAACGGATAGAGCTCAATTTCTAAAGGCGTGTTAAGCAGGAGCTTTTGTCTAGTTAGCAGGATATGTGCAGGCGCAATTTCAAGTGACCCTTCAAATATAGAGTGAAATATCCGATTCACACAGGCAACCTTCAAATATAGAGTGAAATATCCGATTCACACAGGTACCCTTCAAATATAGAGTGAAATATCCGATTCACACAGGTAACCTTCAAATATAGAGTGAAATATCCGATTCACACAGGTACCCTTCAAATATAGAGTGAAATATTCGATTCACACAGGTAACCTTAAAATATAGAGTGAAATATTCGATTCACACAGGTACCCTTCAAATGTAGAGTGAAATATCCGATTCACACAGGTACCCTTCAAATATAGAGTGAAATATCCGATTCACACAGGTACCCTTCAAATATAGAGTGAAATATCCGATTCACACAGGTACCCTTCAAATATAGAGTGAAATATCCGATTCACAAAGGTACCCTTCAAATATAGAGTGAAATATCCGATTCACAAAGGTGCCCTTAAAATATAGAGTGAAATATTCGATTCACAAAGGTACCCTTCAAATATAGAGTGAAATATCCGATTCACAAAGGTACCCTTCAAAGCTTTCTGAATCGTTATGTCTCTCTTTAAGGTGACTTGAAATTATAACAACTGTTGTAAGATTAAGAAATTTTCAATTAAAAACTAATTACGTAGAAAATTAGTTTTTTTAGGCTCTTGATAAAACACATTTATACAATTGATTCATCATCATATTTATCAATAAGCTGAAGTGCTTTATGAAAGCATTTATTGGCAGATTATACTTTAATGTGTGTACATACTTTTATTCAATAATCCATATTCTATATGTATGTGTTTATAGATACAGATTATTAATATCGTAAACATTAAGATTTGATCTAAAATGCAAATATTTAAGTGAAAAGTTTCTAATTTATTGTTATTTCAAATGACTTTTATCTGATCAATAATGTGGGAGATATTGTTGTTTTTCTAGCTTTAAAAGTGTTTAAATTCCTCAGTTGTTTCTAAAGCAGAAAAGCTACAGTATCTTTGTAAAGAAACCATAATTTAAAGTAATAAATTTCTAAATAAAAAGTAATGGATATCTCAAACTCAGAGCAGACACTAAACAAGACGTGAATAAAAGGTTGAGAGCAAAACCAGCAAAAGGATAGAGAGCAAACTCAGAACAAGGATAGAGAGCAAACTCAGGAAAAGGATAGAGAGAAAATCCAGAACAAGAATAGAGAGCAAATTCAGAACAAGGTTTGAGAGCAAAATTTGTAGCAAGGTTTCAGAACAAACTTACAGCAAGATTGAAACCAAACCCATAAAAAAAGTTGAGAGCAAACTTAGAACAGTGGTTGAAAGCAAAGGTGGAGAGCAAAGGTTGAGAGCAAAGGTGGAGAGAAAAAGTTGAGAGCAAAGGTTGAGAGCAAAGGTTGAGAGCAAAGGTTGAGAGCAAAGATTGAGAGCCAAGGTTAAGTGCAAAGAAGAGAAAAAGCTGAGAGCAAACTCGAAGTAAGGATTGAGCAAGGGTTCAAAGCAAAATGAAAAGCTGAGAGCTGGAGCAAAGATTGACTGGTTCCCTGTTTCCTCTTTCTTCCAAGATTAAAGAAATATTTACTCCGTTCTTCTTTAAATACAGTTCTCTTTGTCCTCCATCTTTCTAACCATTTAGCTATCTTTCTATTTATTTATCTATCTATCCATCTATCTATCTATCTATCTATCTATCAATCTATCCAAGGTACTAATGCAAGGAAAGTTATTTTAGAGGTGTACGCATTTTTTGCACTGCAGTGTACTGTCTTTGGGCGGAAAGAGTAAACACAAGACGGATGTCACACCCTGACATGGAATCCATTTTCACAAAAACAATCTATGAAATATTCTGGTCATAGAAACTATTATGTGAATTTTCAAAATTATCAAAATTAAATGCTTTCAACCTACTCGGATACTAAACGAACACTGATGCATCTATTCTTGTTTACAAATTCCGCCCAGAGAGAACTGGTTTCAATATGTACGCAGAGTTTTCGAGACCGCATTTAACTTTCCTTACATTACTCCTTGAATATATCTATATATCCATGTCTTATGCCATGTTTTGTGGAATTCTTAATTGCTAGAAGGGAAAAAACATGAAAATAAAGAATTAAGATTTAGTTTTGGTGTTTTTAAAATTATATAATATACACTATACAGGCTAATTGGCAGAATTTTTAATCTATTTACAAATGTTTAGGTACAGAGTTGTTCAGTTTGTTTTGAGATTAAAAACATAAAATTAGGTCTCCTCCCCCCCCTCATTTTGATTCTTTAGGCTGAGAATCCCTTATAAGTTATATTAGTTTGTTCACTTAAATAAATAATTTCACAAGTTTAAACTAAAAAAATGCAATTTACCTTACAGTTATTTTAATGACCCGACCACGTGTATTTGCAAACAATTTCAAAAGTCAACTGAGGAAAAAATCTGAGAATTGCCTTTTTAAACCAAGCCATCTAATGTGCATATGATAATACATTTATTGTGAATATTTCATAAAGATTCAATCTTTTTTTTCTTCAATATACTTAAAATTCGAAAATAATTTTTTTCACAACCAAAAAACTTGAATAAAAAAAATTTTGTGAAAAATATCGGAGCCGGTTTCATTGAAAATATAAGTACGCAAAAAAAACTAGGATTCTTGTTCGAAGATCAATGTTCACTTTTATGTTGCTTACCCAGCATTTACAACATGGACTTTAGAAGGTAGGGACTGCTGGTTTATCTAACTGAGATTCAGGGGCGGATACAGGATTTAAGTGAGGTGGGGGGCAAGATTTTTTAGGAAAAAAAAATTCATAATTAGGAACAAAAAATCGCGGCGCAGGCGAAATTTTTTTGACTTAAAAGACTCAAAAAGAGTAAAAATTAATGACTAAAGACTAAAAAACTAGATTTTTAACTTTTCACACATTATAGTTTATTAAGACAGATATTTTTCCTGTTTTGCACTAGAGATTTTTTCCCTTAAGCATGCTATTGAGAAGCTATTCTGAAAATAGGAACAAGAAATTCCAAATTCAGGGGGGGGGCGAATGTCCCCCCGCCCCCCCTGTATCCGCCCTGCTGAGATTTGTGATTTGGAAGTTTAGAAGACTTTTTGCAACATGTGCATGGTACAATTTACATACAGTCGTATTCATATATATCAATACAATGAGGACTACTTTCTTTTACAATTTTGATTTCTACCTAGCCTTCAAACAGCTTGGGTACTCATAAAATTGGAATCAAAGAGAAGATGTTTATTAACAGATTTGGGTAAAGATATCTACAATATGTAGAGTTATAATTGAAAACATATAGGTTTTTAATCTAACGTTAAATTAGTTTAGTTACACGTGATAAACAGTTATTACATTAAAGCATTGTATAAACTATTCAAACTCAATAAAATCAAATATAGTAAACTCAAGCAGTCCAATTTATTAGTTCCATAGATTTGTGTTATATAATTTAGTTTTTTTAAACTTTGATATTTTTCTTCGCATCTTCCGCAATTTCATTTTCGACTTCAAGCTTTAAAACAAGGCCTCGCCCTCAGCTTGTAATGCGTAGTTAACTACGCATTTCCCAACATAAATCATCTTCTTCATATATACATCAGGCCCAAACTTTTTGTGGCACATCGCGGGACCCCAGGGAAGGTTTATAAATGATTAAAATTTAAAAAATTTGTGTTTAAAAGATTTTTATTTTGTAAAATTTAGAAAATGCGCGAAAATATATATGAAATCTGCAAAAAAGCCACGGTTAAAGCAACATTATGAGTTGAAATATAAGATACGCGCGAAAAGCCCTAAAGGCCTAGTTATGTAAAAATACTGTGAGGATACATCTGAAAAGCACTGTAGAAGTAATTGCATACGACCGTCCGAATTTGTAGAAATGCAAAACTGTAATCTCCGGTTTATTTCAAGTACCTGGCCAAGCTGTAATAGTACAAATATTAGACTATATAAAGCAAAAGGGGACAGTACGCCATGAATGGACCGGCTCTTTCTTGTGAAAGGAATTGAGTATTTGGAACAAACTCTGATTTTCCTATCCCTATGTACGTCTGTAGACCTTAGATAAATTTCTAACTATGAATTCTATTAGATCAAAACATCTAAGTTTGTAATATCAAAAATTTATATCGTCAGAGCTGAAACCTGTAGAATGAGATATCCTTAATCCCGATTACTTAATTTGAGTATCCAATGGACACACTTTTGATTTTCTTCTTAAGACTTAAACCGTTCTTTCTTGGATTCAGTAGAGAAAAATCAAAAACCGGTTTATCTAAATTAGAGAGTTCCTCCTGTTTCTGTATATAATCTTAAATGGCGCGCAAAATTTCAAATTTATCGGCTTCATATACGCGACTCTAATTGGTTGAATTTTATACACTTTTCAGGATACAAGTACAATTTAGATTAGTCTCGATATTATGAAAAAGAGAGGATCAAGCATTAATCTCGATATCCACCATTCACCTCAGGTTGCTAAGATATAGGGACTAGAAAATTCGAGTTTGTGGCAAAGACTCTATTCCTTTATGTGGTCAAATTTAAAAGGCACCCTTTCATGATTTCATCCTTAGTCTTGTCAAGAATATATGAGATATTATTTTATTCCTGTAAATTGATAGAGTATTATTTATTTTTTTAACGTATATTGATTTGACCCAGGGAAGGAGGAGGGTTATATTAACCTTAGTCTTGTCAAGAATATATGAGATATTATTTTATTCCTGTAAATTGATAGAGTATTATTTATTTTTTTAACGTATATTGATTTGACCCAGGGAAGGAGGAGGGTTATATTAACCTTAGTCTTGTCAAGAATATATGAGATATTATTTTATTCCTGTAAATTGATAGAGTATAATTTATTTTTTTAACGTATAATGATTTGACCCAGGGAAGGAGGAGGGTTATGTTAACCTTGAAGAAGAAAAATATAACCAATGGTAGAAAAAAGGCTACTGTGTGGGGTTGGGGAGGGGGGGAGGGTGATCAAATAAATGGGGAATAAATGTTTTAACTGATGAAGTTAGGTTCTGAACCATTCACAATAAATTTATCAATATTGAGTTTTGGTCTTACAGATTTTGTAGATTTTGTATATTTTGTATATTTTGACAAGAATGGAATAAATATTGTCATATTCTATTAAAGGGACTGTTTACACAATTTCAAGTAGGATTCACAACGGTATCATTAGAACCCTGTCGGGAAAATAATCAATTTTCAGAAGGACAAGATGGACGAAATATCATTCTTTGAGGATAATCCTGTATTTTGAATACAGTGTGTTCCGCTGAAAATGATATGATTTAAAAACGACCAAGAATAGAAATAAATAGAGTTTACATCAACCCCCCCCCCACCTTCTTCCCATTTCCTGCCTGGGCTAATTGGAAGCCTCTCCCCTTGGCGTCTAATCGTACCGCTGCGTGTGCATTTTAATTAATATTCCGCCGTAGAGGTCACTGAGTCTGTAGAAAGCTGAGAGAAAACAGGATTTTGATTTTTAACAAGCAGCAACTTCCCAAGGGTAGTTTCCCAAGTGAAAACTCCTCAAATGTTCAATTTCACCAGCGACAACTTAGTCTGACCTAGCCGCAGTGCTCGGCCCCCTTGCATGTTCTAGCCTCCGTGCTCGGCCCCCTTTCGTGTTCTAGCCTCCGTGCTCGGCCCCCTTGAATATTCTAGCCGCAGTGCTCGACCCCCTTGCATGTTCTAGCCGCAGTGCTCGGCCCCCTTGCATGTTCTAGCCGCAGTGCTCGGCCCCCTTGCATGTTCTAGCCGCAGTGCTCGGCCCCTTTGCATGTTCTAGCCGCAATGCTCGGCCCCCTCGCATGTTCTAGTCGCAGTGCTTGGCCCCCGAGCCCATCCTAGCCGCAACGCTCGGCCCTCATTGAAACCGTTGTTGCCGCAGAAGGCCTAACCTTACCTTTGGGAAGTTGCCGCTTGGAAAAATTGCACATTTGGGAAGTTGCCACTTGGGAAATTGTCACTTGGGAAGTCACCCTTGAGAATATGCCTTTGGGGAAATTCCTAACACGGGCATATCATCATACTTAGTGAGACACAAAGGATGAGTCAACAGAGACGTCTTTCCGTGACTTTTATATTCACAATATTCACGATTCACTGTAAACTAGTTTCTAGCTTCTGCCTTAATTACTTTAATTAAGGCAGAAGACTTAATTTAACCTTGTGAGTGCCATATTTTTTGAGTTTTTAAGTTTCAGGTCGACTTTAAAGTCTCATCCTTGGTCAGTGGCGTAAATAAGGGGGGTTATTGGGGTTATTTACCTCCCCTAGAATCCTGGGGGTAATTAAACCCCCCCGATTTTTTTAAAAAGGTTGTCCTTTCCTCCTCTTCATCTTTAAATACTATCCTAGGTTTTGGCGGGTTTTTATTTTAATTTAAGATTCTACATTTATTTTTAAAATTTCCACATTGTCCTTTAATTCCAGTTCTTCGGCTTGTAACATTCTGTGTATTCTCACAATGTATATATATAAGATATATATATACAGGCAACTGGCTTGGGCCGCATAATGTTATTCAAGTAGGATACAGTGTGTTTCGGGGTACACATACCAATTTAATATAGTATATGAATAAAAATCAATAAAGCAATGCACTGAGTTTCTCAAATATTCGACGAGTCGGTTTTTCTTACAATATATTTATATACAAAAGATACAAACTTTAAATCGAACGATACTAATACAAACTAAATGTTATGAATCTAATCAGTTCTATCAAACAGGAGACATTTTACATTTGCATTTTCATCGTCTCACTTATACAAATTAAATATTGTTAATCAAATTAGTTTCATCAAATAGGGGAATTCTTCAAGGGAACCTTAATTCAAGGGAGCTGAATCACAACTGTCTGTTTTCCCTCTATTTCGCTCCACCCTTAGTTCGCATTCTACCCCACGCCCTGTGAGCTGGCCGGCCAGCTCCCCAGCTCCCGGGTTTGGAGATAACGGATTTCTCCGCGTGGCTTGGGTTAAATATAGAAACCAAACATAAACAAGAAAACCCGTTAAATATCAGTAAAAGGTGGGGGGGAGGCAAAATGGGGTTGAGTGCGAACGAAGGGTAAAAATAACTGACAAACAAAATGCTATTTACAGTCGCAGGAAAGATCAAAACATCATTTTCCTGCTACATTAATAAAGTAATTTTTACTTTAGAAATTAAATCAAAATTACTTTTAAACATAGACATGATAAGTTTCAGCTTACTGGTGTGTACATTATTTTTGTTAAATGATTAGATTTTAATATCAAAATTGAAGTTTCGAATCAAATGTAAAGGTTCAAAAAAAAATTTAACATTTTTCATTTTTGAAACATTTTTTTTCTCTTTAATTTCTTGTTTGGTGTGAGGAAAACAGGATTGTGAATTGTGCGTCCAGGTTTTCAGGTTTAGATCAGTTTATTCTGCTCCCCCTGGTGCAGAGTGCCTAGTCTGGAGCTAGTGGAGTTAACCCGTGAAAGAGAAACGCTCTTACATTGAAAACGTGAAAAAGTGAAAATTTGAATTCAAGATTGCTTTGGTTCCCTTTATCTATACATTTAAGCTGTTGACATTTCTTTTAAGTTAAATTTTTTTTTTAAAGATCTGAGATAATAATCGAGTGCATTTATTAAACGAAAAACTGGTTTCTACAGAGTAGCATCATTTTAATTGGATAGAATTAAGAGCTGAAATATCAGAAATAAAACTACTTTAACGTTTATGCAATATATATATTAACAGGATGTATTCAATTTTTAAAAATCTCAGATCACAAAAATGCATCAAATATGATTTCGGAAAGAATAGTTACCATACAGTTACCTTTTTTAACTTCTTTGTCTAAACTGAATCTTGTGGAACTCCATTACAAATTTAGTAATGTAATTTCTTCCTTTTCTGTAAACTCAAGGAAGGCTAAAACTATACCAGCATTAGTAAATAACAGTCTTCAAAGCTTATGTACTTAGTTAAACAATTTTATTGGATGATTTGCTATATTTTAGGACTTAAAAAGAACTCTAGGTTTACAAAATAAACCATTTAAACAAACATAGTTAGTATCAGTTACTGCAGTCCTTACTAAGAAATAGAAGAGACTAGGAAGGGTCTATAAATATACTTAAATGTAAAGTATTTTTTAGCATTGTTCAATGTATAAAAAGTAATTGAGATTTTGCCACAAACTCATATGTTCTAATCACTATATATTTGAAACCTGAAGGTTAGATATTTTTAACTTTTTAAAGTTTTTCTAAAATCCCACGGGCAACGCCGGGCACTTCAGCTAGTTTTAAATAAAATCATAAAAAGTAAATCAGTAACAAGTTACGACCCGTGTTAGTTGATAATAAAAATCATTTTGGAAAAAAGCAACCTTCTGTAGACTAAAATAAGTGTGTATGATTAACCCTATTTACTATATGTGTGTTTCTGAGATAGTGTGCACTGCTCACATCTGGACTTTAAGAAGCCATGCTCTCCTTTATTTACACTCATATTTGAAGGCCGTTATATTACAGATGTACTTACGTACATCGAGAATATTTTACAGGGTGTTCGGCATTTTGTAAACTTACAGTTTGTTTTGAAATAGTAATCCATTAAGTTCCATACAGGATGATTCATCATAATTATTCATTTAATTAGTTATATTTTTAACTACACTGTGTCTTATAATACAGGGGGAGTTTAAAGGGGTTTCTGGATACATATTGTCATGTGCACATGCCTGCAGTGCACACCCTGTAAACAATATTATGTCTGCACACCCTGTAAACTAGAATCTTCACGATATTTGATTAGAGAGCTGTGAACCTAAATATAATGTTATCATCACTTCCGGAGATATGAGATAATCACAATCATCCAAAGCTTGCAACCTCTCATGCAAAAATCTATTAGCATTTTGCCAATTACTCCTTTTCACTTAAAAATGTACACTATACACTGTACAGGCTTCAAAAAAGTAAAATCAAAGGCCAAGGCTATACGGGCCTTTAAGGTCGAATTTTTCATGGTTTCAGGATCTATGTGTACCATATACTCAAGGGCGGTTTAAGGATTTAAGATAGTGGGGGTGGGTAAAAAAATAAAGTCGCGCAAAGCGTGAAAAATTATTTTTAGATAACCTGTTCCAGGTCAAAAGTCTTCGAAGTGATGACTTTGTAAAAATCCAAGGGGGTACACAGACAATTGCCAAGTCGCCTATTCGCAGCTCTGATTTCCGTATCCTGTCCTAGCCGCATCACTCAGCCCTGAACGTGCAATATGCAGGCGTAGCACACAAAATGTCTCAGCCTAACTTCAAATATGATCTTAATTATAGATATTAATATGTCCGGGCACTGCTAAAATTAAATCTGTAATGTTTGATTTTCATCAAACACAGGATTTTTTATAAAATTTTCCAAATTTAATTCAATACATTCAGTGAATAAATATTTAAATGGACATCTGAGATCAATTTAAAGTGGCTCATTAATTCTGCTTGTATAGAAACTGCGGTACACTTTTGTAAATAAAAAAATGTTGGTTACTCTCAAGGTTTTCATGCAAGGAAAGTTAATTGCAGTTGCGTATACTCTGCATACATATTGAAACCAGTTCTCTCTGGGCGGAATTTGTAAACATCAGTGTTCGTTTAGTGTCCGAGTAGGTTGAAAGCTTTAAATTTTGATAATTTTGATAATTCACATAACATGACTAGAATATTTCATTGATTTTTTTTTGTGAAATATGGATCTCAGTCAGGCTTCGACATCCATCTTGTGTTTACATTACCGCTCAGAGACAGTACACTGCAGTGCAAAAGATGCGTACACCTCTGGAATAACTTTCCTTGCATTATAACCTTGGTTTAGCGTGGATATAATAGCGTGAAAACTGGGAAGATTTATAATTAATTATGTAAGCTTTGACACGATGTTCATTGTAGTCAATTTGACGGATTGGTTTTCAAATTTACATAACTTGGTCGAATCAACAATTTTTCTCCCGACCGATTGGAGACCCCAGTCTGAAGTACTAAACCCATAGAGAATAGAATATATATTAGAGTGGAATTTACTTATAGAAAAAGGTGTAAAACGGCCATTTTGTTGTACTGTTTCCATACTGCAGGTGTACTTCACATATTTATGCTATATAACCTTTTGGGCCCTGGAACATCATTTTATAGAAAATCTAAAATTAATATTAAAAGAAAACCAAATTATGAAATAGGCTGGTTTCATAATTGGCCAATGATCATTTCACATAGACTCTATGCCTTTCACTTTGCAAACGATGATTTTCCGTTATATACATAGAGAATAGAATATATAGAGAGGAATTTACTAGAAAAAAGTGTAAAACGGCCAATTTGTTGTACTGTTTCCATACTGCAGGTGTACTTCACATATTTATGCTATATAACCTGTTGGGCCCTGGAATATCATTTTATAGAAAATCTAAAATTATTGTTGAAAGAAAACCAAATTATGAAATAAGCTGGTTTCATAATTGACCAATGATCATTTCACATAGACTCTATGCCTTCCACTTTACAAACGATGCTTTTCCGTTATAACTATAAATCAAATGATGTTTTTATTCACCTAATTCATTATAAAGTTTATTTAACAGTTTGAAAAATTCGAGATTGAAATGGATAGTCTAGGGAACATACTAAATTAATGTACTCTACTGCATATAATTTGTGAACATTTACATGATTTGTACACTTTGAACTCTCTTTCAGGCTGAAAGAGATTGACAAAATTCATACCGAGGGATTGTCTAAATTCCACTCTAATATTTATTCTATTCTCTATGACTAAACCAAGTTTTACGCCGCTAGAACCTGTGGCCGATTTTAAAGAATTTAAGCAGCGGTTTAAATTTAAGCCGCGGTTTAAATATGGTTGGTTCCACTTAAAATTGTATCAAATGTTTCAAGATTTAAACCGGCGCTTAATTTGAACCGGGTTTTGGCGGATTTAAACCGCAACTCCAATTCTTTAAATTCCATCTCAGGTTATCCAGTATAAATTGAGACGGCATAACGACGTATATACCAAATGAATTTAATTTGGCCATTAACTCCGAATTAGAATCTTTATATTAAGTGCTACAAGTGTCATGTCCAATTCCTCATTGTACCTTTTAAATCTTTATTTGGGTCTTTATATCGTTGACTTTCCGATATTTAGTCTTTAAAAGTGTTAAAATTGCCATTGTTGCCTCTGCAACATAAATCCACAAAAAAACACAATTTAAAAAAAACAAGATATTTCAAACATTCTTGACAAAGGTTTAAAAGGTTCCGTTTTGGATCGAAAAAAAAAACACTGGAGATTGTAGTTTATGGATTCTTTAATCATTAATTTGTAGTTTTGGATCTGAAGAATAAATGTATATTGTAGTTTATGGGTTCTTTAATCATTAATTTGTAGTTTTGGATCTGAAAAATAAATGAATGCATATATAAACTGTGTAGGAAAGCAAATGTTTTGATCCAATATATATAATATTTATATATAACATATATAAATATATTTTATATAAAACATATATTGGCAGATCTTGCTGTTTATCTTCATCTTAATTAATGTTTTCTTAGTAAAGAAGGGGAAAGGGGACATTACAAAGAAAAGTTCCAAATTGAGGGGAGATGTAACTAAATAAAAGAGGATCAAAGTACACCCCCCCCCCTCCCCTCACCAGCAGTTGATATTTTTAAAAACAGATGCCACTGGAGATGGGGTGGGGTCAGGGGCGGAGGGGGAGGGGGAGGGGAGTCAAAGTACACTTGCCGGTTGCCCCAGAAACTTAAGACGTCACAGGGATAAGTGTTCATTCATTCGTTTAGTCATCTCATCCTTTGGCAGCTTCTTAAACAATCATTGGTAGAAACAAAGTGAGAGTGAGATAGATATATTTTATTTATATATTTTATAAATACTATCATTTTATTAATAATATCTGACTTTACGAGAGCATTTTGTAAAGAATGTTAGGAATATCTCAACAAATTTGATATTCCTGAGATTATGTGCGTTATTTCAACAAAATGTTGTATTTTTAACAAAATGTGCGTTATTTCGAATAAAACGTTTGTATTTTTTGAACAAAATGTTCGTAAATTCGAAATGCTTCGAGTTTTTTATGACTATGTGGTTTGGGGAAGTTAGTCCTGAAAAAAACTATAATATTATAATTTTCCGTCGAGTGTGAAAAAATCGTGGTTTTTTATATTAATAAGTTATATTACTCTTCATCAAATAACAAAAAAAAAGAGTTGAGTCTTTGCCACAAACTCTGAATTTCATATCCCTATATCTTTGTAAATCAATAACGCAGACCTTAGATATTTAAAACTATGAATTCTGTTATTTCAAACATATTAAATATTCAGGTTGTAAAAAACATAAAAATTTTAAAATTTGAATTGCAAAGACGTTATTTCTTAATTCCTTAATTACTTAATTATTAAAAGAATTTTTTTTTATTTTGATTTCAATTTTAATTTTAATCTTAATTAGATTAAAATTTAGTTCTAGTTTTACGGGTATATTTCTAGGCAAAAGTACATTTCTACACAGTACACAGGTCGTCTTTTTTAAACTACAGCCTCCACATTGAATTAAAGTAAAGAAATTGAGTCTTTGCCACGAACTCAAATTTTCTAATCATATCTTTGCAACCTGATGGTGTAAACATTTTATATTTCAAACTTTGATCTAACAGAATTCATAGTTTGAAATATCTGAGGTCTACCACATTAGGTTGCAAAGATAAAGGATCTTTAAAAATCAGAATTTGTTGCAATGACTCAAATCCTTTCCTTTAAGATTAAACTGTTGCGTGTCAATAAACTAATTGTTATAAACAAATAAGTTATTTTGGATGTAAAGTGAAAAACTATTGGTGTACCAAAGTCGTACCATAAATTCCGCATATAATTTTATCTTGTGCCTTATGGTTCTACAGGTTGAAGTGTCTCAAAATTACGACGCATAGAATAAGACTTCAGACACGAATTTAAAAATATTTTACTTAGATTATAGTTATTAACAAGATTATGTTGTCTACTACCAAAAATAACATCTCCAAATGGTGTTAAAATGATTTTTTTCATGAAACATTGCCATAGATGGTTTATAACGGTCATTTTTAAAGGATTTTTTTTTAAGTTAAGAACGATATTTGAACTTGAAGAGAACTGCGTTTTGAACATCGGAGTTAAACGTAAAACATTTTTCAAAAGGCTTTAATATTCAAAACAGCTTCTTTATATATTTTGTGTCGTTATCATAATACCGGAGATCTGATACTTTTCATGTGTTTAAAATATTAGATATTATATTATATTAGTCAGAACCAGAAAACTCTGGAATAGGAAGTCGACTTTTAAACTTAAGATAAACAGTCCAATGAACATTTGTGCATTTTTGAAAACCCATTTTACTTAATAAGTGATTTGATAACTTACTAGTAAAGCTATTTGCTTTGTAACAACATCAAATACTTGTCAGTATTGATATAATGTCGTCTTCCTATTCTACAGTTTTCTGGTTATCTTTGTATATTATATTATATTCTAAAGATTTAGAAAGATATTTTTTGAAAATATTTCAGTAAAAGAAGTGAATCCAAAATGGCGGTAATGGGACTGTTGATGCCAGTGGCTGGACTAATCAAGGTGAATTATTGTTTTATTTAAAGGGACAGTAAGCATAATTTCAAGTGACCCTCCATGCAAAGATAGCAATGCAAGATTCACAACGGTTCCCTTAAAGCTGTCTGATCAAGTATGAATTATATATGATGTTTATAATTGTTTAATTTTATCTAGGGTTCCTTTACAAAAGTGGCTTTTATACTTCAGGAAAAAATTAGACCTCGTGAAACGACATTATCTTCCTCAATATTGATCAGATAAAGGTTTCAGGAGTACCGTTGTGAATCGGGCATTGCCATCTTTGCATGGAGGGTCACTTGAAACTACGCTTACAATACCTTTCGGAAGTTTCCCCCCCCCCCCACGCACCCCTGACCCTTTAGTAAAAGTAAATTCAACCTAAAGTCTGACCGCGTCAACCTTGTTGCACTGGCTAATACTATTGAATTAGACGGTGCTAGTTGATTTATTTACTTAATGTCCAGGCAATACAGTACAAAATGGGACCGGAAAGGTTGACCCGGCTCTGAAATTCAAATGTACCACGGCTGCCCCCCCCCCCGTGTTTTATTCCTGCTCTTCAGAATAACATGTTAATTCAATGCCACGACTGATTAGGAGTAGTCACGTATAGTGTTCTAAACCTCATGAATCAACAGTAAAATTTCTTAAAAGGACTGTTCACGTTATTTAAAGTCATCCCCTGATTAATCCCTTGAAAGTACCCTTTATCTAGCAACAATGATCCATCTGGAAAAGTGTTGAATTCTGGCAATTTTTCTATTTTGTCTCTGCTGCATAGATTCGCAATGAAAAAGCTCATACCGTTGTAAATCGATCATGTTCCAAGAATTAAATTGAAATGTTTGTTTTCTTATTATTATTGATATTATCTATTTATACAATTGTCTTTTTGTTATTATATGTCAATGTGTGAGTTTGCTCAGTTTCTTTTTAGGTTCAGATTTTTCTAATTTTATCAAATAAGATTTAGTAAAAATGCACATTGTCCCAAATAAAAAACTATAAATTTATTTAATTAAGATAACATTTCGTTATCATAATTATTATTATTATTATCATTATTATTATTATTATTATTATTATTATTATTATTATTATTATTATTATTATTATTATTATTTTTATTATTATTATGGTACAGAGGAGCTAAAGCTGACATTGATTCTAACTTCTTTAAACTCCATTACAGAACTTCATGCTCTATTCTTTTTATCTGGTAATACCACCTTACTTCCTTATTTTTATATACGGCAAAATTAAAATAATTGGCAAAATTAAAGGCAAATGTAAAGTAAAAAGTTGCTCTCCTATATTTATTTTTTCGGAAATTTACAAAGAGTACATTTATGAATACATTTTATAACATACATATTTCTATTTGTTTGGCTCCAGAAGTAAAAAAAATAGTGCTATAATTTGTCTATATCTAAATTTTTGTTTATTTCATTTTTTTGGGTCCCTTTTAACGGTTTCCACGTAAAACATAAACTTATTTTCAAAAATCTAGTTTGATATATTTACTATTTACTATTTACTGTTCATATTTACATATCTCCACCAGAGGCGTAATCAGGGGGGGCTATGGGGGCTAAGCCCCCCCTGGGCCAGTGAAATCTATTGATTTCAGGGGGTTTTCAGGTCCCAACGGGTGCTGAGCCCCCCCTGGAAAGAGAAAAAATGTAAGCCCCCCCTCCCGGACAAATTCCTGAATACGCCCCTGATTTCCATGCCATAAAAAAAAACACAAACATGGTTAAAATAAGACCAAACTTCTCTCTTTCAAACCAGGGTGTATATTTTTAAGAATTCCACCCCCTCCCCCCGGGGGGCTGATTTTTGATGATGGGGGGGGGGGGGGAAGAAAAGCAGGACTTTTCACTAAAATTCTTTTATTTTCCCAAATTCACCGAATTTATCCCTTTAAAGGAAACATGCAAAGCTTCTGGGAAAAAAAATCTTTTCCAAAAGGGGGATGGGGGCAGGGGAAATCATTTTTCAAGAAAATATAC
Organism: Eurytemora carolleeae; assembly: GCF_000591075.1. Lineage (NCBI taxonomy): Eukaryota > Metazoa > Arthropoda > Copepoda > Calanoida > Temoridae > Eurytemora > Eurytemora carolleeae. The sequence continues at coordinate 97,837 of NW_019396765.1, read as the reverse complement.
ACCCCTGTAAAAAAAAAGATAACTCCCTCTGTCGTCATTCGACTATTTAGGGACTAAATAAACCAGGGAAATTTGATATCAAAAAGCATAACAAATAGTTCAATTATTTTTTTTTGTATTTATAAACCCATATAATAACATCAAATAAAAAACTACATTGATAATGATTAATTTTACTCAGACATAAAAATTAAAACGTCATATTTTAATATTGGAAACATTTGTATTCATCAGATAAGGACAAATGTTGTTTCAAAAAAGTAGTTTATTGAAGGGACTGTAATCGTGACCCTCCAAGTAAAGATGACATTGCCAATCTATCTATCTATCTATCTATCTATCTATCTATCTATCTATCT